>NC_079227.1:33809195-34046695 GCF_029633865.1 Lampris incognitus | reverse complement strand
GCTTATCTGAGGGCCAATTTGTAGGAGACCTTAATCAACATTAGAGTAGATTCCTTAGATCGCAGAGACAATAAGGTAAAGAATGAGAATAGGGGCAGGAGAGGGAGGCTAAGGCATAAAGACGGTAAGTTGGGTCATCGTGAATTCAAGTTAGTCCCATGCTAAAAACCTGCCTTGTTTTGCAAACTGCGTTGTCCCCCCCCCCCCCCCCCCACTAGAAAATAAGTAGTTCATTCTATTCTGTGTCACCCATTGTCACTGAACCAAAAGGAAATAAGGCCGGGCAACAGACGAAATCAAGTATCCCAATATTTTTGACCGAATACCTCGATTGATCATTTGAAGATACGTTGGGGGTTACTACGGATGTCTTCCAAGATATTTACACGCGAGAAAATGTTGAGAAAGGATTAGGGCTGTGTATTGGCAAGAATCTGGCGATACGATACGTATCACGATACAGGGTTATGGTTCAACATATCGCGATATATTGCGATACTGTAAGAAAGGCGATCTATTGCGGTTTCATAGGCCCGTGTTCTTCGTGCTTATGCTACTGCCTGTCTCGGTTTACGTGGCTGCGTTGGAGTGGAAGAGTCAAACGGCTGAAGATAGATTACAACACTGTTATCTAGCGGTCGTGGAATCGATGTAGTGGTTCTGAGAATCGATACAGCATCACAAAAGATGATACCGTGATACTCGAGTGTATCGACATTTTCTTACACCCCTAGTAATGCTCATTAGTACTGTGGATATGATGACCAAGCAGGCAGAGACATCCATTGTTCATTTCAGTCAGCTGAAACAGTTAAGTCCAGAAAGTTGTCTCACTTGACCAGGAAAAGAACTTGTCAGCTATATCATTGCAATAACCAAAATCCCAGACAATATCTTGTCCCGTGGGATGAGATCGACACTATTATTTCTATATTGGACATACTCTCGTGGTTTTCGAAGGATTGAATAATTTCCCCATTGGGCTGTGTTGAAGCCCAGCGACAAACATTCAGCAAAGCAACGAGTTTCTTCCAGTACTGGAGGGATCGGTGAAGTTTGGTCTGAAATTACGCCTGACAATCTTTTAAGGAAGTCTTGGTTTAAAAAAAAAAGAAAAGTGAACCGATCCTACCTGCTGCTGGAAGCCTCAACGTCTGAGTAGTGGGCTTTTGTCAAGCGGTGTGTACGTGAAGCATGATGGTGCTAAGAGCTAAAAGATATGCGAGCTCATTCAGTTTTCCCAGTGATGCTAAAAAATACCAAAGGGGAGATATTAGGCTAGCGTTCACCCAGAGTTTAAGCAGATGAGATCTAAACCAGTTTGTCAGCATCTCTTCAGACCTAACCGAGAGAATTTCAATGCCTCCTAAAATCCAAATGGTTTTGTAAATAAAGACACAAAGGTTATTCACAACATAAAAGTCATTATTGAAGTTTACTTGGACATCAGCCAATGGTCAGAGAGTACAAGTCAAGTATTTCATGTGGTATTTCTGCTTGAGGAAAACTGTAAATGGAAAGCTTTATCGGGGGGGGGGGCAGCCACTGGTGACGCACAAAGCAGTGCATTCTTAGTGCCAGTACCAAGCCCGGATAAATGGGGATAGTTGCATAAGGAAGGGCATCCAGCGTAAAACCTTTGCCAAATTAAATATGCGGATCATAAGTCAGATTTACATACTGGATAGGTCAAGAACCGGGTTACCAATGACCGCCACCAAAACTGTTGGCCAGCAGGGTGCCGGTGGAAACTGCCTTTGTTAGGTGAACGAGAAGGAGAGTGGGAAGGCATGTGCAGAGGCAGCGGGAGAGGAGGAAGGGTAGGAGTGTGGAGGTGAGAGTCGGAACATTGAATGTTGGCACTATGACTGGTAAAGGGAGAGAGCTGGCTGATATGATGGAGAGAAGGAAGGTAGATATACTGTGTGCGCAAGAGACCGGGTGGAAGGGGAGTAAGGCCAGGAGCATCGGAGGTGGGTTCAAACTCTTCTACCATGGTGCGGATGGGAAGAGAAATGGGGTGGGGGTGATTCTGAAGGACGAGTACGTCAACAGTGTGTTGGAGGTGAAGAGAGTGTCAGAGTGTCAGACAGTTTGAAGCGGGAAATCCAAGATGTGATAATGAATGTTGTCAGCGCATATGCCCCGCAAGTTGGGTGTGAGATGGAAGAGAAAGAAGAATTCTGGAGAGAGTTGGACGACGTGGCGGAGAGGGTACCCCAGGAGGAGAGAGTGGTGATTGCAGTGGGATTCAGCGGGCATGTTGGTGAAGGGAACGGAGGTGATGAGGAGGTGGTGGGTAGGTATGGTGTCAAAGAGAGGAATGTGGAAGGACAGATGGTGGTGGATTTTGCAAAAAGGATGGAAATGGCTGAGGTGAATACGTATTTCAAGAAGAGGGAGGAAGACGGTGATGTATAAGATTGGAGGAAGGTGCACACAGGTGGACTATATCTTATGCAGGAGGTGCAATCTGGAAGAGATTGGAGACTGCAAGATGGTGACAGGGGAGAACGTAGCTAGGCAGCATTGGACGGTGGTCTGTAGGATGGCTTTGGAGATCAAGAAGAAGAAGAGCACTGGAGGGAAGAAGAATAAAAGTCAGTAGGAACAAGATGGAATACATATGCGTAAACAAGAGGGAGGACAGTGGAATGGTGAGGATGCAAGGAGTAGAGGTGGCGAAGGTGGATGAGTTTTAATACTTTGGGTCAACTGTTCAGAGTTACGGGTAGTGTGGAAGAGAGGTGAAGAACAGAGTGCATGCAGGGTAAAGTGGGTGGAGAAGAGTGTTGGGAGGGATTTTGCAACAGGAGGTTACCAGCAGGCATTAAAGGGAAGGTTTACAAGATGGTTGTGAGACCAGCTATGTTATATGGTTTGGAGACAGTGGCACTGATGAATAGACAGGAGGTGGAGCTGGAGGAGGCAGAGTTGAAGATGCTAAGATTTTCGTTGCGAGTGTAAACTACTAATAAGACACGTTAGCCCCTAGCTAACGGGTCTGACCCTTTAGCCGAGCGGTTAGTGATGTCGCCTTGTGGTGCAGTACACCCCGTATCGAATCCCGCGCCGGGCAAGAAAATAACCGGTTACACGAGTGATGAAGAAGGACAGGATTAGGAAGGAGTATATTTGAGGGACGCCTCAGGTTGAACAGTTTAGAGACAAAGCAAGAGAGGCGAGATTGGGATGGCTTGGACATGTGTGGAGGAGAGATGCTGGGTACATTAGGAGAAAGGTGGGGAATATGGAGCTGCCAGGCAAGAGGAAAAGAGGAAGGCCAAAGAGGAGGTTTGTGGATGTGGTGAGAGAGGACATGCAGGTGGTTGGCATGACAGAGGAAGATGCAGAGGACAGGAACGGATAGAAATAGAAAATCTGCTGTGGTGAACCGTAACGGAAGCTGTCGAAAGAAGAGGAAGAAGATCAGAAAAAAAAAACAGTGAGATACAGAGAAATAGAAAGACAGGAAGAAAGGAAGTAAGATTGATCCAACCAATTCAGATGAACCCACGGTGTTTGACCGTCGGCCTTACTGTGGAGAGTAAGGCTCTGAACTGACCATAGGGCCCTACCTGGTGGACTTCTAAAAACCCTTGATTTACATGTGACACTAACACACACATACCGCAATCTCCACTTTTCACTGCAGATGAATCGACACATTACGTAGGGACCTGACTAAACTTGAGTAATAAATACTCGCGGTCTGTGCAGAGGGATATGGAGGAGTTCTTTCATTTTGCACATGGTGATGTGCCATCTGCCAAAAGCAGAGTTACACATAAAGCTGCACGCTGATTTTGTTTCTGGTGGTGCACAAATGTTTCTGCCAATATTTATGATTTATAATTGTCTTAGGGATTGAACAAATAAAATTATGTTATTGTATTTGCATCTTGACTATTAATTCCATGGGCATTCTAACAAAATCTGTTTTTCTTAAGTGTGATAGCACAAATGACAATACCCAACACACCATTAATTTTGCATGCCATGGTAGTATGTACACATGAATTCATATACATTGTCTTGCAATGCTCCATCGCACTTAGAGAGTCTGTTGTCCTTCTACCATGTGTATTAGTTGTGAATTCCTCTACACCAGTGGTATCAAGGCACAGCCACCTGCACTTGTTAGACTTGGCAAATAAAGGGATTCATAAGTGAGGGTAAGAAACTGTTCAGAGTACATTCATATGCGTTATCAGGAATCAGGAACACTTTGTCATTTCACTCTATGTACTTGCACACATGAAATGAAACTAAATATCATTTCCCCAGCCCACAGCAGTGCAACACAAAGACAAAAACACATATCCAAAAACTACAAGAACACATGTATCCAAACTAAGAACACACATGTATCCAAACTAAGCAACAAAAAAAAAAAATCACTGTCCAAGAGAACGAACGCCAGGATGACTGTCGGAACTGCCGGTCTGCATAGGCTAGCAGTTAGCTTAGCCTGCCCCGGTTCTGCATCCTGTCCGACCACCCTCGGTATTTCCTCTTCGGGTGCAGCTCCAGGCAGGGCCGTGATCCTTGGGCCCACCGGACACAGCAGACCAAGCTCCCCAAGCCAATCCAATGCCAGCTCTCCCGGCCACACGACGACACCAAAAACACAGTCAACGCTAGGAGGGGGGCGCGCCAGACCGCCCTCGGTGTTATGGGAACTGCCGGTCTGCATGGGCTAGCAGTTAGCTTAGCCTGCCCCGGTTCTGCATCCTGTCAGACCACCCTCGGTATTTCCTCTTCGGGTGCAGCTCCAGGCAGGGCCGTGATCCTTGGGCCCACCGGACACAGCAGACCAAGCTCCCCAAGCCAATCCAATGCCAGCTCTCCCAGCCAGACACCCTTGACACACCTCCCCTCAGTCCACACGACGACACCAAAAACACAGTCAACGCAAGGGGGGGGGGGCCGCGCCAGACCGCCCTCGGTGTTATGGGAACTGCCAGTCTGCATGGGCTAGCAGTTAGCTTAGCCTGCGCCGCTTCCGCGTCCTGTCAGACCGCCCTCGGTGTTTCCTCTTCGGGCGCAGCTCCGGGCAGGGCCGTGGTCCCTGGGCCCACAGGATGCAGCAGACCAAGCTCTCCCAGCCGATCCAGTGCCAGCTCTCCCAGCCACCAAACGAAGACATAAACTTAAGACACAGACGTGGACAAAGACACCGCATGGATGGTACTGGGTGAGACCAGCGAAAACGTAAGTTCGCGCCGCCATCTTCCCACACCGGTCCTGGGTGAGGTCGCCGCAAACGTGAGTTTGCGCCGCCGTCTTCCCACACCGGAAGCGGAACATGCAGGTAAAGGCTGCACTGGATAGTTTGCACTCTACTGGCAGTTAATCAGTTACTGACGAATTCTTAAGCTGTGGAAGACTGCATGGTTACCACTGTTTTGTAATGAAGAGCAATGTAATCTCATTCCTTGTTATCTAGGCTAGAAGTACCAGGAGTGTGGAATGTTTCTGATGAAGATAAGCCAGAAAACATCAAGTTACCAAATTCCAGCACGCAGTTTGACACCCCCACTAAACAGAAACGTGTGAGGTGTAAACAAGAAGGTCAGGCTGGTTGTAAACAGCCACATAATCAGTGTATCAACCCGCTAGCCAACAAGCCACACAGTGTAGGCTGGGTCTCTAACAAGCACGCCGAGACTCACACAGTCTGCAGACAGTGTGTGTGTGTGTGTGTGTGTGTGTTCATGTGGCACAACTACAACCACAATGAAATAATTACAACGTGAAGTCTGATCTGCAGTCACACTTTCCCGTGTAACTGCCAGATTTGCGTTTGTTCAGAGACTGTGGTGTGTGTCTCTGTGGTAGTGGTCCAGATCTTGCGAGCTGGCAGCTCGATTACGTGGGGGAACACTTCCAAGGAAGCTGTCGGAAACGTGTCTGCGTTTAGCGGGAATGACGCGCCAGTCGAGCGGATGCTCCAACGTTTCTCGGAAGCGTTCAACGCAAAAAACCGGGGCACCCGGATGACATCATTTTAAAGTTGTTACACACGTTTGCCGACTCCTTTGTGTGCGCAACTGTCTGTATTGGGCGGGGGAGGGGGGAGGGCATTATCCATAAAGATGACTATGCTACTCCATGACAATAACGGCATGACCCATGTCCCTGTAAACTTTTAATAGAGGACAGACTGTGGACTCAATTAACCAAGCGTGTCTGCGTGAGCACTCAAATTCATGGCTTAACTCTCTCTCTCTCTCCCTCTCTCTCTGTCTCTCTCTCCCCCCCTCTCTCAATAACACCAGCCAAACAAACTGCAAACACTGTAGACTAGATGCTATAGAACAAAAATGCGTAGATCTGCACTAAACAAAGCAAAGACAGCTTCTTGTCCAGTGTTGCCACAGAATCCATAATAATCAGATTTTTTTGGGGGCCCCCCTCCCCTTTTCCCTGAATTCCATCCATCCATTATCCGAACGTGCTCTCAGGGTCGCGAGGATGCTGGAGCCTCTCCCAGCAGTCATTGGGCTTGGGCGGCAGGCGGGGAGACACCCTGGACAGGCTGGCTGCCAGGCCATCACACACACACACACACACACACATTCATACCTAGGGACAATTTAGTACGGCCGAGTCACCTGACCTACATGTCTTTGGACTGTGGGAGGAGCCGGAGCACCCGGAGGAAACCCACACAGACACGGGGAGAACATGTAAACTCTACACAGAGGACGACCCAGAATGACCCCCAAGTTTGGACTACCCCGGGACTCGAACCCAGGACCTTCTTGCTCAAGTGAGGCGACCGCGCTAACCACTGCGCCACCGTGCCGCCTTTCTCCGAATTGCACTCGGCCAATTACCCCACTCTTCTGAGCCGTCCCGGTCTCTGCTCCAGCCCCCCTCTGCTGATCCGGGGAGGGCTGCAGACTACCACATGCCTCCTCCGATACACGTGGGGGTCGCCAGCCGCTTCTTTCCACCTGACAGTGACGAGTTTCACCAGGGGGACGTAGCGGCGTGGGAGGAGCACACTTATTCACCCCAGTTCCCCCTCCCACCCGAACAGGCACCCCCGACCGACCAGAGGAGGCGCTAGTGCAGCGACCAGGACACATTACTCACATCCGGCTTCCCACCCGCAGACACGGCCAATTTTGTCTGTAGGTACGCCCGATCAAGTTGGAGGTAACACGGGGATTCGAACCGGCGATCCCCGTGTTGGTAGGCGACGGAAGAGACCACTACGCTACCCGGACGCCCGTGATAATCCGATCTGAATCCCACTGAGGCGCACCGGTGACGTCAGCTTTCCATCATTTTGCAGGGAGTTCCACGAAAAGGAGGGCGAGGGCGTGAAAGGCCTCTGGCCCCAACTCAGTTTTGGACCGCCGGGACAGGTAAACCCCGACACGCCCAGCAGTGGCTTCCAACCACGGTTCTCAGAAGTAGAAACAACAGACCGCAGCCAAACAGGAAGTCGAGACAGAAGGGGCCTTAAACAGTAAACACGTGCGGTGAAATGACTCGTGAGAAGCGGTACTTCAGCGCACACTTCTCTCCGCGGGCCAGCCGTCTTCCAACTCCCGCTCATTGGTTGCGAGTACTTCAACAAAGAACAAAAAAGGATGAGAAAATAACTCTCTCGCCCAGTTTTGCTGCATTTTCCACCCGTCACTCACTCGTCATCTCACGCACCGCCTCGGTTGTCTAACCTCAAAAGTTTTGCTGTTCCTCTTTCCAGCGACGCGGACATAACCGCTTCTGTCCGCGTGCGAGGCACGAAGGAAGCCGGGCCGGTTCCCTCGAGCCCGCAGAGCCAGGTCCGCTCCTTCCCACCGCCTCTCGTCAAACCCGCGGACGAGGCGTTGCCGGTTCTGCTGGAAAGCTGCGGAATGCCAAATGGAAAGGGTACTTACGGCACGGCGTTGCCTGGCCGAGGAGATGAGGAGGTACAACCCGGCAGCTCCGCCGACTGAGTAACGTCTGACTCAACAGAGGCCCCCCCCCTCTCTCTCCCTCTCTCTCGCTCTGTCTCTGGTTCGAAACCCCTCCGCCACTCCCTTCCTCTTGACTGACTGACCTTCCCCCTCCTTCCTCTCCCTCCATGCACGACTTTCCTCTCACTACCCATCAGGAAATCCCTCCTTTTCCATTCATTGAACTGAAGCAAAGCAGCGCCTCAGAAGGATGCCCCCCCCCACCCCCCCCACCCCCCCCACCCCAGTCCGTGCCAGCAGACTACTACTAGCGAGGTGAAACGCACGTGTTCTGAGGAAATACTCCACCTCTGGCGGCGATGCATGCTCGAAATGGGGCCTGCGACAAATACGAAACCACAGCGAGGCTCTTCTCTACCGAGTCCCTGCGAAACCGTGAGCCCTGGGTGCAGTTTATAGTGCTGCGAAACTTCTCGGTTTCCTTTACGAGTGACACAGCAGTCGGTTGACCCTGACCGAAAAAGTACTTCCCTCAAGTGTGAGTACACTTTCAGCTTACTTTTTTTTTTCTGATTTTCTCCCAAATTAGTGGCCGGTCGATCCCTGTTTGAATTCAAACACCCACCCTCGCACTGCATGCGTTCGCCAACCGCATCTCTCCGGCCGGGTCACGGAAGTAGGGAGGCGACTCCGGGCCGAACCACTGCTTTTTCCGACACGCACAGAGGCGCATTCAGGTGACGAACACAAGCCGACTCCGCCCCCCCTCCCGAAGAGGGCGCTGCCAATGATTGCTGCTTCAACGAGTCCGGCCATAGTCGGATCTGACGAGACCGGGGCGCGAACCCCCGGTCCCCAGTGGGCAACTGCATCGCCCCAAAGCCGATGCTTTAGCTTACTTTTTAAGTACTTATCAGATATATACTTAAGTATACTACTAGTGCATATACTTGAACTTCACTTGAAGTTTACTTAATAAAATAAACTTCCAAGTATACTTCTGTAGACACGTTAGCCCCTAGCTAACGGGTCTGACCCTTTAGCCGAGCGGTTAGTGACGTCGCCTTGTGGTGCTGTGCACCCCGGTATCGAATCTCGCACCGGGCAAGAAAATAACCGGTTACATTGGTGGCAGCGGTGGGATCCGGAAGTGTGCCGATCTTCGGAGCGCGGGAATAAAAAAGCGCGAGGGCGCGCTTCCGGGGAGAGGGTGACGGCTGTAAACTACTAATAATACACGTTAGCCCCTAGCTAACGGGTCTGACCCTTTAGCCGAGCGGTTAGTGCTGTCGCCTTGTGGTGCAGTACACCCCGTATCGAATCCCGCACCGGGCAAGAAAATAACCGGTTACATTGGTGGCAGCGGTGGGATCCGGAAGTGTGCCGATCCTCGGAAGTCTCTTCGGAGCGCGGGAATAAAAAAGCGCGAGGGCGCGCTTCCGGGGAGAGGGTGACGACTGTAGCCCGTTAGCTAGGGGCTAACGTGTCTTACTAGTAGTTTACACTTCTTTTTCTTTTCTTTTTTTTTAATAAGGGAAAACTCTTCCTGGCTGTGTGAAAGTCAGCTTCCTCCAGAATCCACCGCTTCAGAGGGAGCGACGACGACGTCCTTTCAGAATTGCGACTCGGTGCTCCGGGGGGAACCCGGGCCAGCAACAAGGAAGCGGACGTCGCGGTTACTACGAGATGACCCGCTTATCGAATCTGTAGGCTAAACCATCTGCGCCTGCGCCGTTCTGCTGCGCTGCAAGGAGCAGACATCAGACATATTACGTCTGTCTCTGGGTAACACACACGCACGCACACGCACACACACACGATGAAGAACGAACTCACAAATATGGGACACGGCACGGAAGTGGTTGAACCTAATTACATTTACCCACCGCTGTAGCCTTGTTGCTCAGCTACCCTTTACCCAATCGCTAACCGCCGCCGCCCCCCCCCCACACACACACACGCACACACACACGCACACACACACGCACACACACGCAAGTTGCAACACGTCTCAGCCTCCCAAGCTGCTCTGGTGTTGTGGTTTCTGGTTAGCTGGGTGTTGGTGCTGTTGCCTTGGAAACCGTTTAAACACAGCGAGGCGATGACAAGACGGGGGAGAGAGAGAGAGAGACAGACAGGCGTTTAGACAGACAGGCACACGTGGCAAAAATTAGTGCACAATTAATTATAACGCATGGCTGCTACGTGGTGTTGACATGTGGGACTATTTCTGTTTTGACCCTAACCTGCTGATATTTTCGTTTTGCCCCTCCCCCTTTTCTGCCCAATTGTACCCAGCCAATTATCCTATATTCCCAGCCGCTGCTCCACCCCCCAGGGAGGGCTGCAGACTACCACACGCCTCCTCCCATACATGTGGAGTCACCAGCCGCTTCTTTTCACCTGACAGTGAGGAGTTTCACCAGGGGGAGGTAGCGCGTGGGAGGATCACACTATTCCCCCCCCCAAACAGGTGCCCTTACTGACCAGAGGAGGCGCTAGTGCAGTGACCAGACAGACACTGCGCAGCCATCCATGTAGAGCAGTGTTTCTCAACCCAGTCCTCAAGGACCCCCTATCCTGCAGATGTTCATTGTAACCCTGCATAGGTAGCCCTGCTTGTACTCACTCGACCAATCATCTCGCAGCGCTTAATTATGCAAGGTGTGCAACATCTGACAAAATTCATTGCTGATTGGTTGAATAACTACAAACAGGCAAAGAAAATATGCAGGATAGGGGGTCCTTGAGGACTGGGTTGAGAAACACTGACGTAGTGTCTTTGTCCACGTCTAGGTTTGGGTGTTCGTTTGATGGCCGGGAGAGCTGGCGCTGGACCGGCTGGGAGAGCCTGGTCTGCTGCGTCCGGTGGGCCCAGGGACCACGGCCCTGCCCGGAGCTGTGCTCGAAGAGGAAGCACCGAGGGCCGTCTGACAAAACGCGGAAGCGGGGCAGGCTAAGCTAACTGCTAGCCCACGCAGACCGGCAGTCATCCTGGCTGGCGTTCGTTCTCCTGCACAGTGATTTTGGCTTTTTTTGTTTACATTTTTTTTGTTTTGTTTAGATATATGTGTTAGTTCGGATGTGTGTTTTTGTCTTTGTGTTGCACTGCTGTGGGCCGGGGGAAACGATGTTTCATTTCGTTTCGTGTGCGCAAGTGCATGAAATGACAAATGAAGTGTTTCTGGTTCTGGTTCTGAGCCCTAACACGCAGGTCTTTTTGATGGTGGGAGGAAACCGGAGCACCCGCAGGAAACCCGCGCAGACACACGGGGGGGAACACGCAAACGCCACACAGAAAGGACCTGGGGACGGCCCGGGGTTCGAACCCGGGACCTTCTTGCTGTGAGGCGACAGTGCTAAACCGCTGGACCACTGTGCCGCCACTTTATGATACTTGCGAATCGGAAAAATATTTCCCTTGACAACAGGCTAAATTATTTACTATGTAAAATCTTTACACGCCACCTGCCTTCCCCGACACAATCCGACCACGTCTGAATAAGCATCAGCTCTCACTGCAACACTGGGTTTCTGGGGTTCCTTGAAATCCCTATTTTCAATGTGATTATGAGGAACAAAATTTAACTTCACTTGCTGGACCCTGGTTGGGTTTTCCCATCAATAGCTTTTGTTACCGTAGAAACCAAAAGTTTACCGGCGACGCTCTTAGAGTCGATTTAGAGTACCCGCCCCCCCCCTCCCCAAACATCCGAGTACGGCAGATCATCAGCGTGACTAAAATCACAAGTGATACTGTTGACACCAGATCTTGTGAGCAGGAAAAAGGTGTGTTTCAGTCAAGAGCACAGGAAATAAAAGGGAAGTACAGCGAGGCCGTATGCCATGTTGGGTAATCCTGACAACCCATGTGGTTTTTACTGAAACGAGAGAATCGGGCAACAGCCAAGACGAAGGCGTTTTAGCGTCACACTGCTTCAGCACAAGATAGACCACCAAACACGAAACGCTGTAGGATACCACTGCAAATGCAAGCGTGGCAGAGTGAGGCGTGGACCGGCTGTCCATGTCTCCAGGTCACGGGGGCGTCCGGGGAGCGCAGCCGTCTATTCTGTTGCCTACCAACACAGGGCTCGCCGGTTCGAATCCCCGCGTCGCCTCCAGCTTGGTAGGGCGTCCCCTACAGATACAATTGGGAGGCTGGATGTGGGTATTTGTCGCTGCACTAGCGCCTTCTCTGGTCGGTCAGGGCACCTGTTCAGGGAGGAGGGGGAATAGCGTGATCCTCCCACGCGCCACGCCCCCCCTTGCGAAACTCCTCGCTGTCGGGTGAAAAGAAGCGGACGGCGAGTCCACGTGTATGGCAGGAAGCATGTGGTAGTCTGCAGCCCTCCCTGGATCGGCGGAGGGGGTGGAGCAGAGATCAGGACAGCTCGGAAGAGTGGGGGTGATTGGCCAGGTACAATTGGGGAGAAAAAAATCCCCCAAAAAAAGATGTCTCCAGGTCAAAAGAGCAGTGGCGGTGGATGAAGGCTGCAACAGAGGGGGTGGTCCCCAATCATCGTGGTTCTCCATGCCACTGGACTCTGGCCACCCCCTGCCAAGGACCGTGTGGTGGCTGCAGGCTCATCAGCCACTCCACATAAGAAGCTGTCACACGCAGGCGTCCTCCCATTATGCGGCTCCAGGATCGGCCTCTACGCCCACCTGAGGACCCAGAGGGACCCAGAGGGGGGACGGTCATACTCGACCCAGACGGACCGCCGATGATGATGATGGGCCAGCTGTCCTGAATTGGTCCAACCGACTCAGGACAGATAAATTGATCCACAACCCCAGTTGACAAACCAGAGTCAAAGACAGAGTTGAGGGCTGTGAGGACGACCCCGCCGGGCTCTCCCCCAACCAAAAATACTGTCTAAATGAACGTTTGTTTGTTTTTGGCCTTTTAACACGGTTTCAACTCTGGTATTTTAAAACCTCGGTTGGAAGACATGGCAGAGTAGCAATGAGCCAAGTAATGCTTATTTATGATGGATTTATACCAGATATACAGCAATCAGCCAAAACATTAAAACCACTGACAGGTCAGTGAATAACATTATCTCTTTACATGGCACCTGTCAAGCGGTGGGATATATCAGGCAGCAAGTGTACAGTCAGTAGTCAAAGCTGATGTGCTGGAAACAGGAAAAATGGACAGCCATAAGGATCTGAGCGACTTTTTACAAGGGCCAAATTGTGATGGCTAGATGACCGGGTCAGAGCATCTCCAAAACGGCAGGTCTTGTGGGGTGTTCCCGGTATGCAGTGGTCAGTACCTACCAAAAGTGCTCCAAGGAAGGACAACCGCTGAACCGGCGACAGGGTCATGGGTGCCCAAGGCTCATTGATGCGCGTGGGGAGTGAAGGCTAGACCGTCTGGTCTGATCCCACAGAAGAGCCACTGCAGCTCAAATCGCTGAAAAAGTTGATGCTGGCTATGATAGACAGGTGTCAGGACACACAGTGCATCACAGCTTGCTGTGTAATGGGGCTGCTTAGCCACAGACCGGTCAGAGTACCCATGATGACCCCTGTCCACCATTGAAAGTGCCTACAATGGGCACGTGACTATCAAAACTGGACCCTGGAGCAATGGAAGAAGGTGGCCTGGTCTGATGAATCATGTTTCCTTTTAGATCATGTGGACGGATGCGGACGGACGGGGGCATGTGCAGCATTCACCTGGGGAAGTGATGGCACCAGGATGCACTATGGGAAAAAGATAAGCCGACTGAGGCAGTGTAATGCTCTGGGCAATGTTCTGCTGGGAAACCTTGGGTTCTGGCAGTCACGTGGATGTTACTTTGACACGTACCACCAACCCAAACATCGTTGAAGGTACACCCCTTCGTGGCGGCGGCCTCTTTCAGCAGGATAAAGTGTCCTGCCACGCTGCAAAAATTGGTCAGGAATGGTTTGAGGAACATGATAAAGAGCAAGGTGTTGGCTTGGCCTCCAAAGCCTGCAGATCTCAATCCCATGCAGCATCTGTGGGATGTGCTGGAAAAACAAGGCCGATCCATGGAGGCCCCAACTCGAAACTTACAGGACTTAAAGGATCTGCTGCTAACGTCTTGATACCAGATACCAGGGGACACCTTCTGAGGTCTTGTGGAGTCCATGCCTCGATGGGTCAGAGCTGTTTTGGCAGCACAAGGGGGACCCACACAATACTAGGCACGTGGTTTTAATGCTTTGGCTGATCAGCGTATATACCAAACGTGTGTTCCACGAATATTTAGAAACCTTCGCTGTGCAAGTATTGAAATGTCCTCAGGTAAGTGTGTCATGACAGCAATAACCTGAACCCCAGGACCTTCTTGCTGCGAGGCGACCGTGCTAAATTGCGCCGCCGTGCCGCCCACTTACGGTAACATGCGATACCAAAACAACTTGGCTTTTGTCAGCAAATCTGCCTTCAGCAGGGGTACAAACGGCACCGGAGGTGAACACGGTCCAGTCACAGTCCCAGCTCAGTTTGGCGAACACAACAATGGTCCTCAGTTCAGTAGTAAAACGGCTGGTGTAGTACTGTTTCACACACGCACGCTGCAAAACGAACAGGGCCCCATCTGGAAACAATAAGACGCCTTTGAAACGCCATACACGAAGGAGGCGTCTTGTGCATTTCCTTGGGAATCCCTTGGAAGGAAAAGAAATACCTCAAAATACAGAAGTATTACTTGCCGGTCCAGCTCGGAAAGAAAAGACGTGTCTTAAAAGAGAGCACATGTTTTGACAACCGATCTTCCTCCTTTATTGAGAGTGTTCCTCCCAACACCGTAACCTCAAACGTAAGAAAACGCATCCGGGTAGCGTAGCGGTCTATTCCGTTGCCTACCAACACGGGGGTCACTGGTTCGAATCCCCGCGATACCTCCGGCTTGGTGAGGCATTGCTACGGACATAATTGGCCGTGTCTGCGGATGGGAAGCCGGATGTGGGTGTGTGTCCTGGTCGCCGCACTAGCGCCTCCTCTGGTCAGTCGGGGCGCCTGTTCGGGGAAACCGGGGGGGGGGGGGCTAGCGTGATCCTCCCACGGGCTACGTCCCCCTGGTGAAACTCCTCACCGTCAGGTGAAAGGAAGCGGCTGGCGACTCCACATGTATGGGAGGAGGCATGTGGTGGTCTGCAGCCCTCCCCGGATCGGCAGAGGGGGTGGAGCAGCGACCGGGACGGCTCGGAAGAGCGGGGTAATTGGCCAAGCACATCCATCCAGCGATTATCCAAACCGCTTATCCTGCTCTCAGGGTCACGGGGATGGATGCCGGAGCCTATCCCGGCAGTCATTGGGCGGCAGGCAGGCGGGGAGACACCCTGGGCAGGCCGCCAGGCCATCACAGGGCAACCGCAGAGACCCCAAAGTTCCTCCCCCCTTCTGACAGAGTGTTCACTCTTTCACTCTGTAGCAGGTACAAACTCAACCACTTGGAAGTGTTTTAAGTTTGATACATGAAGAAAATCCCATTTCCTGGACGGGCTAAACTGCGTGTCCCTCTCTCCGTCTTCTGACTGAGGCCTTTTAAACACTGCCCCCCCCCCCTGCCCCCTCAGCTAACCGGTCCTGCACCGGTGGGACCTCAGGCGAATCGGGCATGCCAAACTGGGATGAAGAAGAAGAAGAAAAAAAAATCAAGAGACAGACAAAACCACTGCATCTGTCTATTGTCAGGCACACACAAACCCATACCCACCGGCGGAAAACAACAGGGCACGTAGTTGGACGGCAACCGCATCCACGCCCCAAAAAGCCCCGCGGCAACGGATTCTGAAAGAGCGGAAAACATTTCAGCAGGCTGATTGTCTGGTCTCGCCGCTCCAAACGCTGTCTAAACAGCCAGCAGGCCCCACTCCCAGTTAACCAGCGCTGCCTTGAGACGGACCACGGAGGCCCGTTGCTCTAATCCTTGAACATCTGCCATCTGCAATCATGTGTGATGTTTCAAATGTTGCATTATTTGTTAGTCAGAGTGATTGCATAACCTACCACAAAAACCACATCCACACATCATCCTTTCTGCAAGCACCTTTTTTTATAAGCGTGTTATGTTGTGCGACTGGGAAGTTCAAGGGCTGGGCAAAACTTTTTTTTTTTTTAATCGACTGGACACTCAGCAGTTACGCGGCCTGTTAAACCCCGTCAGTACACTTGAACAATGCACCAGTGGTGCACTTTTCAGTGATAGCAGTGTCTGTCTGCAAGAGGACAACACGTAAAAATGAAGCTGTGACTGGGCTGGTGCTGTTAAAACACACACACACCAGTGCAAAAGTGGACACTAAGCGAGCCTGACCTGGCACTCACATGTGAAAATCCACTTTGTTTATTGTGTCGTTTGACAGGAAAGAGTTGTGAAAATTACACACCTTAAAAAATAAACACCCCATAAAAGACATTATCTAACTTCACCCTGCCAGAGGTGTCCCTCGGGAGCTTTGTCCACACTCATCACAATCTATTTCAGAGCACATCTGGATTTCACAAGTCGAGTCATTTACCTGATAAAACAAACGTGCGTACACCGCAAGCACTCACACCCCCGCCCACAACACCACCCACACTCTCACACCCACACCCACAAGCCTGCGATGGTCAAAAACGAGTAAACTCACTAAACACCGAGTCTCACACCAGACCGACCGGCCGTCATCGGACACCACTGCCGGCAGTCGACTCGCCGATATCCGGGGGGCAGGTGTGGGCTCCTCCGGCGGTTTGACGGCAGGCCAGCGGGGGGCACACCGGCGTGTACCCCTAACACGGCCCGACAGCCACGTTCTGCATTTGCGGGCCCGGTGGTGTGAGAGCTGGGTGCGCTCGTTTTAAATGCCGGGGTGTAACAGGTGTTGCAAAAAAAAAAAATCTGTAACCCGTCACGTTGCGTGCGCGCGTCCCACTGAAACCGAGGCATCTGTAAACAACAACAACAACAAATAAGAGGAAAGGGTCGTTCTTCCTGCTCCGAGTTGCACACGTGTATGTTGACCACGGGACCCCCCCCACACACACACACACACACATCCCTATTTGGATCAGCTAACGGGCCTAGCTGGAACCGCGACGAACCCAGAGGCGTAGTTAGCGGGGGGGGGGGGGGGTTGGTTGCTCCACATTATTTCAGCCTCATCCAGTGGCCCCACCTTCCTTACCTGCGGCATGTGCAGTCCGCGGCGTCGGGCTCGGCTCGGAGCTCCCTCGGCGTGCCACAGCCGCCCGTCTATCAAATCTCCCCGCGATCGCCACAGATTGTTGAGAAACAAAACTCACCGGCGTACACACACGCACGTAATAACTGCATCTGCCATTATCGGCCAATTCTTGCGGCGATAAAAGCCGCGGATCACGTGACAGACGGTCGCGTTAAACGTCAAGCGCGAGAAGAAGAAGAACGCGTTCTGCACGCTTCGGCTCGCGCAGCGGGGTAACGACGACAGCGCGTGTTTTATAGCCCCGGGCCCGCCCGCCGGAGCCGGGCGTTCGAGCTGATTGGAACGGACGAGGGCGTTTTGTCCAAAAATCCGCATCACCCATCCGCCACTTTTCACAAATAGGGTTGTGAAGTAATGTGCGACTGACACGATTCCGTACAAGAACTCGTTTGGGGAAATCAACCGGCAGAAATGACAGAAACGCTGCGCTATGCGAACTAGCGCCTGGCGCGTAGGGACACCCTGTGTTGTAAAACAAGGGCACCGCCTGACTCGACGAAGGCGCGGCATTAGAAACTGTTTTTTATGTGAGCTGGTTCTCTCCGCCGGAAAGGTCAATTACTGCGTGTTTCGTGCTGCTTTTAACAATAAACGTATTTTGTCTATAAAGTAATTGGGTTTAAAAAAATAACTGGTGGCTTTTTTAAAAAAAACAAACGAGCTGTGCATTGCTACGGCATGTGCCCATTTATCTTGGTCCTAAACATACAAACGCAAAGGTTGGATCGTATGAATCAGTTCAGTCTTCTTCTTCTTGGGTTTTATTCTTCTTCTTCTTCTTGTTTATTGGCGGTTAGAAAACAACGAATTGGTGCAATACCGCCACAACATGGTACGGAGTGTGGATCAGAACGTCTTTCATTTACGCCACCCCCCCCCCAAAAACACCCTCAAATCTTCGTCAGGAAATTAGTTACTCTAAGAAACCGAAACGACATTTCATAACACTCGGCTGAATTCTTCCGTAGAATATCCACTAAATCAAATAAAATTGCACTTTTATTTTTCTGAGATTTTGAGTCAGACGCCTTCTTTCCGCCTCATATTTCTGACAATATATCATAACATGTTCTAATGTTTCTTCGGTAACACTTTAGTATGGGGAACGTAGTCACCATTAATTAAGTGCTTATTAGCATGCAAATTAGCAACATATTGGCTCTTAATTGGTCATTATTAAGTACTTATTAATGCCTTATTCTGCATGGCCTTATTATACAACCAGTAAGCCATTAACTATGAGTTTTCCCTCTATAACCTCAGAATAATTGCTTATTAGTAGTACCATCTCAATATGCTTTGCTTAGTATGGCCTTTATAAGGTGGTAGTACCACAAGAAGAGTTATTCTCCCTTACTAACACTTAATGAATATGGTCTGTTCTTACATAACAAAACACAAAACTACAAGTGTTCATAGTGTTACATTACTCTAAATTAAGTTTTGTTACTTAGAATATGTTGCCCATACTAAAGTGACATCTTGATCATTACTAATTCACTAGTAATTAAGTTGTTGTTACTTAGAATATGTTCCCCATACTAAAGTGACATCTTGATCATTACTAATTCACTAGTAATTAAGTTGTTGTTACTTAGAATATGTTCCCCATACTAAAGTGACATCTTGATCATTACTAATTCACTAGTAATTAAGTTTTTGTTACTTAGAATATGTTCCCCATACTAAAGTGACATCTTGATCATTACTAATTCACTAGTAATTAAGTTGTTGTTACTTAGAATATGTTCCCCATACTAAAGTGACATCTTGATCATTACTAATTCACTAGTAATTAAGTTTTTGTTACTTAGAATATGTTCCCCATACTAAAGTGACATCTTGATCATTACTAATTCACTAGTAATTAAGTTTTTGTTACTTAGAATATGTTCCCCATACTAAAGTGACATCTTGATCATTACTAATTCACTAGTAATTACGTTTTTGTTACTTAGAATATGTTCCCCATACTAAAGTGACATCTTGATCATTACTAATTCACTAGTAATTAAGTTTTTGTTACTTATAATAAGTTCCCCATACTAAAGTGACACCTTGATCATTACTAATTCACTAGTAATTAAGTTTTTTTTATGCTCCCCATACTAAAGTGACATCTTGATCATTACTAATTCACTAGTAATTAAGTGTTTTTATGTTCCCCATACTAAAGTGTTACCGTTTCTTCCCGCCCACAGGGGCCCACATCTGCCTGTATGGCGTTTGCCCTACTTTGTAAAGCGTAGCCGCGTAGCCCGGCGCGTCCAAATCTGAGTCTCGATCGAGCGTTTCGGTCGGCCGACGGGATGACGTTTAAAAACGCGCTGACGTCACCAACCCGGAACATCAATACGGGCCGACGCCGGCGGCGCTGTCGACGGGCTTCCGGTCGTTGCACGCGTGCTGACGAAGCTGCCTCAGAACTAAAAAAAGAAAAAAAAAAGATAAATAAATAAAATGACGCCTGCCTTCTCCAAGCACAAGTTCGTGCTGACGACGCTGAGTCTCGCGTTGACTCGCCTGTCGTGCTGCGCTGCCCAGAACCCAAACGTCCCGCCCATCGCCGGCTGCTTCGGAACGAAGGGGCGATACGAAGACGTGAACCCCCGCTTACGGGACGACGTCCTCGCCGTCGACGGGTCGCACCTGAGACCCCCGCCGTCCGGCGGCTGCACCCCCGTCCACCTGACGGCGATCATACGACACGGCACCCGCTACCCGACGGTCAAAAACATCCGGAGAATGCGGCGTCTGTACGACCTGGTGATGGACGAGGCGTCCAACTCCGAGGATTGGCTGGGCGAGATCAAGAGCCACTGGGAGATGTGGTACACCGACAACATGGATGGTGAGTTGTGTGGGGGTACACCCTCGTGGTCCCCGAGTCCCTTGATGTGAAGGAAAAAACCAGTCACCTCATTTTAGGAGATGGTGTGCTTTCACTAGTCACAGATCTGGAGACACACAGCCAATCCTGCAAGTGTGCCTGCCTTCCTTTGTGCCCCCTGTTACGTCACCTGTGGCTTTGGTCAATGCCACCTTCTCGTGGGTGACCTTTAGGGGGTGCTCATCCTGTTTTGACATATTGTGCTTGCCTTGGGGTCTCTCTGTCCCAGACTTCTTACCTCCTCTCGCTGGCCTTGGCTGCACAAGCATCCCCTATCTACATGTAGCAAGTCATATAATTCACATAGTGACATTTAGTTAACCCACCGTCGTTTGATATATATGGTTTATGGTTCCAATAACATTGTAAGTATTACAGTTGCCTCACGTGTTTGGTTTGTCGGTCCGAAATCCTTCCCCGCACGATGACAGTGGTTACCCGTGATCTGAATGACGTTATAACGACATGTTTCTACACTAGTCTGTGGTTTTCTAATTGACAGTGTGGCTGTCTAATGCCCCCCCCACACACACACATACATAAATAAACACATACGTACAAGAACACACGCACACCAATGAAAGTCACTTTATTTTGTCATTGTACAGGTTACTATGAAACTTGTCTTCTGCATGTAACCCGTCCTATTGTATAGGAGCAGTGGGCAGCTGCAGCATCCGGGGACCAACTCCAGTTCTTCTTTCCAAAGTAGAACACTTGTCAAATAGGGCAAGTCTCTCTCTCTCTCTCTCTCTCTCTCTCTCTCTCTCTCTCTCTCTCTCTCTCTCTCTCTCTCTCTCTCTCTCTCTCTCTCTCTCTCTCTCTCTCTCTCTCTCTCTCTCTCTCTCTCTCTCTCTCTCTCTCTCTCTCTCTCTCTCTCTCACACACACACACACATGCGTATATTATATTTTGATTTCCCCTCTCCTCTCCTAACCCCCCCCCCCATTCTCCAGGGAAACTGGTGGAGAAAGGCAGAGACGATCACAGACATTTGGCAGTACGTCTGGCTATGTTGTTTCCGTCTCTGCTGTGTGTGGAGAACCTGAGGAGGCATCGTATCCACTTCCTCACCAGCTCCAAGGAACGCTGCTTAGACAGCTTAGAGGCCTTCCAGCAGGGGCTTCACAAACACTGGGCGGTAAAAGGTAGGGAGGAAAGAAAGGGGAAGGATGGAAGGGAAGGTGGTATTGATTCTTTGTAAACCAATCAATAACTTTCTTAGGTTTAAGTGAAAGTGCCTATTTGAGAATAAATGACTACACTATTTTCAGTTTAATTTTCATTGAAAGGCCCTCACGTGGACCACCTTGATCATTACAAAATCATAGAGATTACTAATTTTGCATCCAACCTCACTAAAACTAACCCTGATGTGCTGAAAGCTCAAATGTCTTCTATGAATCCATGCTGGCATTTTTAGAATGCAAATCAATGAAGCTCATAGGTGTGAACATAGCTGAGTTATTAACATCTTAGTTTCAGCTGAGCTCTCATGTGCAGCTCTATCATGATGTTCATTTCACTACTACTACTACTTTCAACTGCTCCCGTTAGGAGGCGCCGCAGCGGATCATCTGTTTCCGTCGCTTCCTATCCTCTGCATCTTCCTCTGTCACACCAGCCACCTGCATATCCTCTCTCACTACATCCATAAACCTCCTCTTTGGCCTTCCTCTTTTCCTCTTCCCTGGCAGCTCCATAGTCAGCATCCTTCTCCCAGTATACCCAGCATCTCTCCTCCACACATGTCCAAGCCATCTCAATCTTGCCTCTCTTGCTTTGTCTCCAAACTGTCCAACCTGAGCTGTCCCTTTAATATACTCCTTCCTAATCGTGTCCTTCTTCATCACTCCCAGTGAAAATCTTAGCATCTTCAGCTCTGCCACCTCCAGCTCCACCTCCTGTCTTTTCATCAGTGCCACCGTCTCCAAACCATACAACATAGCTGGTCTCACTACCATCTTGTAAATCTTCCCTTTAACTCTTGCTGGTACCCTTCTGTTGCAAATCACTCCTGACACTCTTCTCCACCCACTCCACCCTGCCTGCACTCTCTTCTTCACCTGTCTTCTGCACCCCCTGTTACTTTGGACAGTTGACCCCAAGTATTTAAACTCATACACCTTTGTCACCTCTACTCCTTGCATCCCCACCATTCCACTGTCCTCCCTCTCATTCATGCATATGTATTCTGTCTTGCTGCTACTGACTTTTATTCCTCTTCTCTCCAGTGCATACCTCCACCTCTCCAGGCTCTTCTCAACCTGCACCCTTCTCTCGCTACAAATCACAATGTCATCCGCAAACTTCATAGTCCACGGAGACTCCCGCCTGATCTCATCCGTCAACCTGTCCATCACCACTGCAAACAAGAAAGGGCTCAGAGCCGATCCTTGATGTAATCCCACCTCCACCTTGAACTCATCTGTCACTCCAACCACACATGTCACCACTGTCACGCTGCCCTCATACATATCCTGCACCACTCCTACATACTTCTCTGCCACTCCCAACTTCCTCATACAATACCACACCTCCTCATTCTGCACCGTTGTATGCTTTCTCTAAGTCCACAAAGACACAATGATGTTCATTTTACTAGCTATCGAAATTTCCAATGTGTTATGGCCAATGTCTTAAAAATTATTGAAACTCGACATTTTGAATTCATTGTTTTAGTTGAAAAATCAACGTTGTTTTATATTTCGATAAGTTTAAAGTTAATTGATTTTCACATTCATCCCAGCTGTGAAATCTTATCTTTCCCTCTATTTGATTAAAAAGGTCTTGTAAGACCTTTCACCACTGACATTGTCCTAACCAGTAACTCTGATGGCAGTTATAATTTTGTCTCTTTGCACAAATTTGGCTCTTCTATTAATGACAGCAATTACCATTACAAATTCTTCCAATTCCAGAATAACTACCATTAAAATTCCTCAATTCCTGACCGCTCACAGCTTACTGTATGAAACCCCCAAAGCCACGCGTCACCTTTCACCTTTTTTTGCTGTCCAACGCACCCTTCATTCTTTCAACTGCTTCTCCTGTCCCCTCTGTATTTTTACCAACTGCTGCCCAAATCTCTGACATGACCATTTCAGTACTCATTCATCTGTCAGGAGGTCAATTCCTCCCATAACCTTCAGCTGTTTTTTTTTTATTCCTGAGTTTTTGGGGTGTTCTTGGCGACGCTCCCCTCTAACTGAAGCTACTACCTTTGACTAGACCCACCTAAAACCGGCCCAGACTATCTGGTCACGGAGTAGAAGCAATATGCAAAGAGAACCTTATCTATGCCCGTTTGTCGATGGTTCTTTCTTTCCATTCAGATCTCTTGTGCTTTTTGATGGGAAGCCAACAGTGTTGTGTTTGTCCAGGTACCCGTCTCCCATGCCCTAATGCCCTAATATGAGATGATTTTGACATTCATTTCTTTTGCTGGGCGGCACGGTGGCGCAGTGCTTAGCGCGGTCGCCTCACAGCAAGAAGGTCCTGGCTTTGAGCCCCGGGGTAGTCCAACTTTGGGGGTCGTCCGGGGTCGTGCTCTGTGTGGAGTTTGCATGTTCTCCCCGTGTCTGCGTGGGTTTCCTCCGGGTGCTCCGGTTTCCTCCCACAGTCCAAAGACATGTAGGTCAGTTGACTCGGCCGTACTAAATTGTCCCGAGGTGTGTGTGGGCCCTGTGATGACCTGGCGGCCTGTCCAGGGTGTCTCCCTGCCTGCTGCCCAGTGACTGCTGGGATAAGCTCCAGCATCCCCGTGACCCTGAGAGCAGGGTAAGCGGTTTGGATAATGGATGGATGGATGGGTTTCTGTTGCCCTTCACCCCCCCCCCCCAAAAAAAAGATCCCCGTTTAAAGTGATGATACTAGTGAGAGTAAAAGAAATACACTGACCCACGTGACAGCAGAACCTCATATACACTGCAGGACAGACAATAGTAGTGTATGCATATCACCTATACAAATAGACAGTAGACTATACAGGTCACCTTTTATACAGGCAAGATAGAGCTTTTCCTCGCTCTCACCATCTGTTTCTCTCTCTCTCTCTCTCTCTCTCTCTCTCTCTCTCTCTCTCTCTCTCTCTCTGTCTGTCTGTCCGTCTCTCTCTCCAGGGGTTTCGTATCAATACGACGTGAATAATGAGCTGATGCGTTTCTTTGACCATTGCCGCAGTTTCATTGAGGGGGTGGAGAATAACAAGACAGCGCTGATCGAGGTGGAGAAATTCAAAAGAGGGCAAGAGATGGAGCGAGTCCAGAGGAAGGTGGCCAAAAAACTGAATATTCCTCACAAACGCATCACACCAGGTCGGGAAATATGCGAAAATATGCTGATTGTGTCACACTTTTTATGCATTGTGCAAGTATTAAAGTATTACCCCACTCTTCCCGAGCCGTGCCGGTCTCTGCTCCACCCCCTCTGCCGATCCGGGGAGGGCTGCAGACTACCACATGCCTCCTCTGATACATGTGGAGTCGCCAGCCGCTTCTTTTCACCTGACAGTGAGGAGTTTAGCCAGGGGGACATAGCACGTGGGAGGATCACGCTATTCAAATCAATTCAAATCAAATCAATTTTATTTGTATAGCCCAATATCACAAATTACAAATTTGCCTCAGTGGGCTTAACAGCAACAGCAACATCTTGTCCTTAGACCCTCTCATCGGATAAGGAACAACTCCCTAAAAAAAAACCTTTAACAAGGAGAAAAAATAGGAAGAAACCTCAGGGAGAGCAACAGAGGAAGGCTCTCTCTCCTAAGCTGTTCCCCTTCCCCCCCGAATAGATGCCACGACTGACCAGAGGAGGCGCTAGTGCAACGACCAGGACACGTACCCACATCCGGCTTCCCACCTGCAGACACAGCCAATTGTGTCTGTCGGGACGCCCAACCAAGCCAGAGGCAACACGGGGATTCAAAACCTACAATCCCCATGTTGGAACGCAATGGAACAGGCCGCCACACCACCCGGATGCCCTGAGAGCGTGTACGTTTTAAGTATGGATGGACCGCTCACCCTACTACTGGGCTAGCATAGCGCGTTACCCGTCGAGACATACAGAGACTAGAAACCCTACACTAGACAGAGCTATAGTTCTCTGTCTTCCATGGCGATCATGCTGTCTTTATCTGGCATCTTCTGCCATATACACCAATCAGCCAAAACATTAAAACCACCTGAGCCCACTGCCTTCAGGGGATACCACTGACATGAAGAGGTGTACCTGGTCTGCAACGACGGTTAGGTAGGTGGTACTTGTCACAGTAACATCCGGGTGAATGCCCGGACCCAAGGTTTCACAGCAGAACATTGCCCAGAGCATCACACTGCCTCTGCCGGCTTGCCTTCTTCCCATAGAGCATCCTGGTGACATCTCTTCCCCAGGTAAACGATGCACATGCACCTGGCTGGCCAAATGATGTAAAAGAAAATGTCCTTCATCAGACCAGGCCACCTTCTTCCATTGCTCCATGGTCCAGTTCTGATGCTCACGTGCCCATTGTAGGTGCTTTCGGTGGTGGACAGGGGTCATCATGGACACCCTGACCGGTCTGCGGCTACGCAGCCCCATACCCAGCAAGCTGTGATGCACTGTGTTCTGACACCTGTCTATCATAGCCAGCATCAACTTTGTCAGCAATTTCAGCTACAGTAGCCTTCACTCCCCACATGCATCAATGAGGCTTGGGTGCCCGTGACCCCGTTGCCGATTGTCCTTCCTTGGACCACTTTTGGTATGTACTGACCACTGCATACCAGGAACACCCCACAAGACCTGCCGTTTTGGAGATGCTCTGACCCGGTCATCTAGCTATCACAGATTGGCCCTTGTTAAAGTCGCTCACATCCTTACGCTTGCCCATTTTTCCAGCTTCCAACACATCAACTTCAAGAACTGACTGTTCACTTGCCGCCTGATGTATCCCACCCCCCGACAGGTGCCATTGTAACGAGATAATCAATGTTATTCACTTACCTGTCAGTGGTTTTCATGTTTTAATAATGTTCCATTACATTTTACATGAATATACCTGTGGGCGGCACGATGGCGCAGTGGTTAGTGTGGCCGCCTCACAGCAAGAAGGTCCTGGGTTTGAATCCCAGGGTAGGGCAACCTTGGGGGTCGTCCTAGGTCGTCCTCTGTGTGGAGTTTTCATGTTCTCCCCGTGTCTGCGTGGGTTTCCTCCGGGTGCTCCGGTTTCCTCCCACAGTCCAAAGACATGTAGGTCAGGTGGATCGGCCGTACTAAATTGACCCTAGGTGTGAATGTGTGTGTGGGCGCTGTGATGTGTCTCCCTGCCTGCCCCCAATGACTGCTGGGATAGGCTCCAGCATCCCCCACGACCCTGACAGCAGGATGATTGGTTTGGATAAGGATGGATGGATGAATATACCTATCTCTGCCTCTCTGTACCCTGTCATCTCTCTCTCGCTTTTCCTGTCTCTCTCCTCTCTCTTAGTCACTGTGTCTCGCTCTCTCTCTCTCTAATCCGTTGTATGTGTGGCTCTCCCTCTTCAGATCTGGTCGAGGCGGCATTCTTCCTGTGCTCCTATGAGTTTTCCATCAGGTCCCTCAACTCCCCCTGGTGTCACCTGTTTGATGAGGACGATGCCAAAGTAGGTGTAATGCGAAAGTATGCTTTATCAGGAATTATATAATGTCATCTGAAGTAACAGACTTTAGCGCCTAAGAACAACTTGACATAAAACAACTGGTGGCTTGGAAATGGGAAGCAACACGTTACCAGCCCTTCAAATGAAGGGACTGTGGATATGGGTCGGCTGTTGGACACAGCCTTACAACTGCGTTTTACAGCGCAACCTGAGCATCAGACCCGTTTCAGCAAGTCCAGTTTAACCCAATTAGCAGAACCACATATTTGGAAATCAAGTCTAAAGTGTTAAGTTAAAAGTTTTTACCCAAAATGTCCAACATTATCAACGGTCAGTTGCATTGCCGAGCTACTTCCTGGTTCACTCACAGGAATTAGCTGCCCATACTTACTGTAGGGAGAAGGAACCATCCATAAACTACCCGGCCAGCACAAATGAGATGTGGTAGTTAAGGGAAAATCATGTGCAGGTCCTCCAGGTAGGGTGGCGGTCTATTCCGTTGCCTACCAACACGGGGATCGCCGGTTCGAATCCCCATGTTACCTCCAGCTTGGTCGGGCGTCCCTGCAGACACAATTGGCCGTCTCTGCGGGTGGGAAGCCGGATGTGGGTATGTGTCCTGGTCGCTGCACTAGTGCCCCCTC
Source organism: Lampris incognitus (assembly GCF_029633865.1). Classification (NCBI taxonomy): domain Eukaryota; kingdom Metazoa; phylum Chordata; class Actinopteri; order Lampriformes; family Lampridae; genus Lampris; species Lampris incognitus. The sequence continues at coordinate 34,019,400 of NC_079227.1, read as the reverse complement.
TGGTCGTTCGGGGCACCTGTTTGGGGGGGAGGGGGAACTGGGGGGAATAGCGTGATCCTCCCACGCGCTACGTCCCCCTGGTGAAACTCCTCACTGTCAGGTGAAAAGAAGCGGCTGGCGACTCCACATGTATCGGAGGAGGCATGTGGTAGTCTGCTGCCCTCCCCGGATCGGCAGAGGGAGCGGAGCAGCGACCGGGATGGCTCGGAAGAGCGGGGTAATTGGCCGGATACAATTGGGGAGAAAAAGGGAGAGAAATTTTAAAAAAAGGGAAAACCATGTGCAGTCTAACCGAGGTACTACGGTTTTTTTTATCATTGTTGTTGTAAAGACAGGTTTAACGATTGTATTCTGTGGCACCATAATATGGCGTTGTAAAGCTTTCTCTAGTAGCAGTCCCATATCCAAAATGTCTAACATTAAGCCAGTGAGTAACTTGATATCATAACTGATACACACAATGGCAAAAACTGAGAAAATAAGACCCAAGTTTTAAAGAAGAAAAAAAAACTATAGTTTTCCTCTAAAGCGGTATTGTGGAAAGTGTTCTAGTTTCAGAGTGGCTGAGGCTGGAAGCGAGGCCATGGCTGTGATATTTTCTCTTCTCCCCCTCCCCTGTTTAGGTCTTGGAGTACAAGAGTGATCTGAAGCAGTACTGGAAGCGGGGTCACGGGCACAGCATCAACAGCAAATCCAGCTGCTCTCTTTTCCACGACCTCTTCGCCAGACTGGAGCTGGCTGTGCAGCAGAGCAGGTCAGGTCCTCTTTGCGTTCTCTTCATCCATCACGCACTTTCTCTTCTGTAGCTTCCTCTCCTTTCCCCCTCCATTGGCTCCCTTTAGGGAAAATCAGATCCCAGCGGGATAATAGTTCCCGTCCCCTCGGTTGCCCTTTTTCCATCTCTGGCTTTTCGCCGTCTCACTCCTTTTTTTCTGTGTGTGTTTCTAAAGCTCCCACGCATTCTCTCTGCACCTCTCTTCCTCCACCATAGTAAAACATGTTTATGCCAAGTTTATTTATTTATTTATTTATTGCTAAGAAGATATGTTCTGTTAAGTTGCTGAAGACCATTCTGCCATTGGCAATTCTAGTCTTCACGGAAGAATGACAGATGGGTTCAAGGTGGAGGTGGGATTACATCAAGAATCGGCTCTGAGCCCGTTCTTGTTTGCTATGGTGATGGACAGGTTGACAGACAAGATCAGGCTGGAGCCTCCATGGACTATGATGTTTGTGGACAACATTGTGATCTGTAGCGAGAGTAGGGTGCAGGTTGAGGAGAGCCTGGGGAGGTGGAGGTATGCACTGGAGAGAAGAGTGGAATGGTGAGGATGCAAGGAGTAGAGGTGATGAAGGTGGACGAGTTTAAATACTTGGGGTCAACTGTCCAAAGTAACAGGGAGTGTAGGAGAGGTGAAGAAGAGAGTGCAGGCAGGGTGGAGTGGGTGGAGAAGAGTGTCAGGAGTGATTTGCGACAGAAGGGTACCAGCAAGAGTTAAAGGGAAGGTTTACAAGATGGTTGTGAGACCAGCTATGTTACATGGTTTGCAGACAGTGGCACTGATGAAAAGACAGGAGGTGGAGCTGGAGGTGGCAGAGTTGAAGATGCTAAGATTTTCATTGGGAGTGATGAAGAAGGACATGATTAGGAACGAGTACGGTTGGACGTTTTGGAGACAAAGCGAGATTGAGATGGTTTGGACATGTGTGGAGGAGAGGTGCTGGGTATATTGGGAGAAGAATGCTGAATGTGGAGCTGCCAGGGAAGAGGAAAAGAGGAAGGCCAAAGAGGAGGTTTATGGATGTGGTGAGGGAGGACATGAATTCCAAACTATTCCTTGAATACTACTCCTACTCATCATCATCATCGGCAGTCACTCAGGGTTGAGTATGACTGTCCTTGGAGGACACCTGTGCGTGACATCTTTTTACGTGGAGAGGTTGATGCACCTGCAGCCACCACATGGTCCTTGGCAGGGGGTGGCCAGAGTCCAATGGCATGGAGAACCAAGAAAATTGGAGACCACCCTCTGCTGCAGCCTTCATCCGCCTTCACTGGCATTGTGACCTGAAGACATCTTCCACCAGTTCTGCCGTTGAGGTCTTTGTGGGATCACACTTCGTCTGGAACCTCCCCCTTGACCTATCCACCGTGGGTGACCCTACCAGGATCCATGCTCCAGACAGCATAGCTCTTGGGATCATTAGTAGTATATGCAAGCTTCTCCACCATGACAAGGTGGTGATCCAGGAGAATACTACATTACATTATAGTCATTTAGCCAATGGTTTTATCCAAAGCGACTTACAATATGTGCATTTAAAGTAAGAAATCAGGAGAACTACTAGTCGTCAGAAGTCATAAGTGCATCTAAAACAAGCATCTAAGAGCAAAACCAGTGCTAAAGTAAAAGTGCAAGAAAGAGGTTTTTTTTTTATTTTTATGAGTGAATACAATAAGTGCTAAGAACAAGTAACAGGGTAGTAGTTCTTGAAGAGGTGAGTTTTCAACCTGCGCCGAAAGATGCTGTCCTGACATCAGTGGGGGGTTCATTCCACCACTGTGGGGCCAGGACAGAAAAGAGCCTTGACCGGGTCGATCGAGAGCAGGGGCCTCTGAGTGACTGGGCTACCAGGCGTCCCGAGGCAGCAGAGCGAAGTGGTCGGGCGGGGGTGTAGGGCTTGACCATGGCTTGGAGATAGGAAGGCGCTGTTCCTTTCACAGCCTTGTAGGCTAGCACCAGAGTCTTAGGGGGGGTGAGGGGGGTGAAGAGAGGGAAAGAGAGTACAACATGAAATAGTGGTCAGAGAGCTGGAGGGGAGTAACAGAGAGTTTGGAAATAGGACAGTGTCTCGTAATGATAAGGTCCAGCTGGTTGCCGGCCTTGTGGGTAGGAGGAGAGGGTGAGAGGTGAAGGTCAAAGGAGGAGAGGAAAGAGAGAAGAGGATCTAGCTTGTTTGTGTGGATGTTGAAGTCACCGAGAACGGATAAGTGCAGAGTCGTCAACAGGGAAGTGCGAGAGAAGTGTGTCAAGCTCCTCCAGAAACTCACCAAGGGGGCCTGGTGGGCGGTACACAAACCACGATGGTGAGTTTGACTGGATAAGAGACAGTAACAGTGGGAAATTCAAAAGAGGGCGGAGAAAATTGTGGGATGGAAACAAGAGAGTATTTCCATTTCAGGGAGATTAGCAGACCAGTGCCACCACCCCGCCTCCCAGCTCTGGGAGTGTGAGAAAAAGAGTACACATCAGACAGAGCTGCGGGTGTGGTAGTGTTTTCTGGCATGATCCAGGTCTCAGTTAGAGCAAGAAAGTTGAAAGACTACTGCTACTACTACAGTTGACCTGGCATGTCCGTCTTCTATTTTCTGCTTTCACTGTCTTCCTCTCCATTGCAGGTTAGGCCAAGAGATCCCTGAGGCAGCAACAATCCAGGTGGGTCATGCTGAGACCCTTCTCCCCCTCCTTTCCCTCCTGGGCTTTTACAAGGACCAGACCCCTCCCACCTCGGAAAACTACTCCAAACAGCATGGTACAGTATGGTGTAGTATGATATGGTGTTGTACAGTATTGTATGGAGAAGTATGATGTGGTGTGGTGTGTTGTATGGTATGATATGTTGTGTTATGGTATGGTATGATATCGTACGATGTAGTATGATGTGGAATGGTATGGTGTGGTATTTGTGTTGCTTGGTGTGGTGTGGGTCAAAGATATTTTACTCCCTGATTAATAAAAAAAATCTGATTTGATGATCAATCAAAGTATATGAGCAATGAGGTCTTGAAAAAATATTTATTGATACATGTACGCATGGAGAGAAAGCACAAGAAACGTTCTTAAGGAGGGGGGTCTTAGAGGTTACTTAGGGGTAAAGGCCTCAAGAAGTATGTTACTGAAAGGTGTGGAAAAATAATACATTGCATGGACAAAAGTATGTGGACACCCAAACATCCCACCCGTATGTTCTTGTTGAATATCTCATTCCAAAGCCTTAGGCAATAATATGGAGTTGCCCACCCCCCCCCTTTGCTGCTCTATCAGCCTCCACTCTTCTGGCAAGGCTTTCTACTAGATTGAGGAACATGGCTGTGGGGATTCGCTCCCATTCAGCCACAAGAGCATTAGTGAGGTCGAGCACTGATGTTGGGGAGAAGGCCTGGCTCACAGTCGGTGTTCCGGTTCATCTCCAGGATGCTGGATGGAGTTGAGGTTATGTCATTGTCCTGCTGAAACAGGAAAGGGCCTTCCCCAAACTGTTGCCACAGAGTTGGAAGCACACAATTCTCTAGAATGTCATTGTATGCTGTAGCATTAAGATTTCCCTTCACTGGAACTGGAACTAAGGGACCTAGCCCAAACCATGAAAAACAGCACCAGACCATTATTCCTCCTCCACCAAACTTTACAGTTGTGACTATGCATTCGGGCGGGTAGTGTTGCCCTGGCATCCTCCAAACCCAGATTGGTCTGTCAGACTGCCAGATAGTGAAGCGTGATTCATCACGCGTTTCCACTGCTCTAGAGTCCAATGGCGGTGCGCTTTACACCACTGCTTTTATGCATCCGTTTGCAATAGGTGGGGCTCAAGTAGTCAAACCCACTAATTAGAAGGGGTGTCCACATACGCTTGGCTGTGTAGTGTACATGCATATGCAGTATAGAACAGGGTGTAATATTTATCGGACACTCCCAGAAAGGTGAACCATGTTGAAAAATAAAATGGTGGCGTCTGGAGGAAGACTGTTGCAATGTAAAGCGCAAGTAAATTTATGCCTCTGCAGGTAGAAGTTTCCAGACCAGCAAAGTCGTCCCATACGCCGCTAACATGCTCTTCGTCCTGTACGACTGCCACCCAGAGCCCAGGCTGCAGTTTCTCCTCAACGAGTCGCCGGTTCAGTTTCCCGGGATGGAGGAGGACGCTCCACTCTACCAGGATGTCCGTCAGAGGTACAGGCACCTGTTGGAAGGCTGCGATTTCAAGAAGGAGTGTGAAGTTAAGCCCAGGGAGAGACACAGCCATGATCGAAACTCTGAGCTCTGAACCCCCTCGGGTCCTAGAACAACGGTGGACGAGTAACATCTCAGATATTCTGATGGACCTCCTTTTTAAAAGGTGGTATTTTGGTTTGTTTTTGTTTTCCTCATATCTACCACTGGGTCCAGTTTGAGATTTTTTTTTTTTGAAGAATAGAGTTACGTATTTATGATTGATTGGTTCTTAATTTATTCTTTTATCCTATTTGACTGTTCAGTTTTAATGTGTCCCTGGAGAATTCCTGTTTGTTTGTGTTCTTATTGTCAATAGTAATGACAGATGAGAGGGGAAGGAGGGATGACATGAGATACATCCAGACAAACTGAACGCCATTTTTACATGTGGGATATCTCCAGCACATGGCAGCTGCCTCAGTTTACCCTCCTGGGTCCTTTAGGTGGGCGGGATTGTGGGGGCTCTGTCATTATGGCTGAGATGATGTCTCCCTCATTAACCATAATCAATATTGTTTGAGAACTAGGGATGCACCCATACAATGCTGGTGCCGGATATCCGGGTGATACCAGACTAAAATGGGTTATTGGTATGGGAGATTTTACCAAAGACTAAAATCTGACGCCAAAGCCATGAGGAACATGTCACATTTAAAGTAAAACATGTCTTGTTTTACAGCATTTTTGGCACATACTAGAAGCCTGTGTTTGTATCTTCTTCTTTCGGCTTATTCCCTGTTTCGCAGGGGTCGCCACAGCGGATTTTACAGTTTCAATTGATACCGTGTGAGGGCACAGCACCAGTGGCGGCCGTTGGTAACCTGGGCTTTGACCGATCCGGTTTGGAGCCTTGACGAGCCGGTATGGTCTTGTCAATCCACATACAGATTTGGCAAAATTTTTACGTCGGCTTCCCTTCCAGACACAACCACTAACCCTACGGATGGGGGGCACAGGTAAAGCGCTGGATGCTGTCCAAGTATTCATGGACTTGCACCCATGCCTGTCACCTGAAAAAAAGCCTTCAAAAAAAGGAAAAAGCCTTTCTCTTTTTTTTGGAAGCCTGTATTTCTATAATGTTGGGGGGAAAAATTGATTCTATCAGATTCAAATGGCTTTATTGGCATGACGTAACGATGTACATGTTGCCAGTTCTATCTCAGTTACTTTGCCAGCTGACCCAAAACTAATGGCCTACGCTGCTCAACAAACGTAATGGATCGGGGGCGTCCGGGTACCGTAGCGGTCTATTCCATTGCCTACCAACACCGGGACCCCGTGTTACCTCCGGCTTGGTCGGGCGTCCCTACAGACACAATTGGCTGTGTCTGCGGGTGGGAAGCCGGATGTGGTTATGTGTCCTGGTTGCTGCACTAGCGCCTCCTCTGGTCAGTCGGGGCACCTGTTTGGGGGGGGGGGTAGCGTGATCCTCCTACGCGCTACGTCCCCCTGGTGAAACTCCTCACTGTCAGGTGAAAAGAAGCGGCTGGCGACTCCACGTGTATCGGAGGAGACGTGGTAGTCTGCAGCCCTCCCCGGATCATGAGAGGGGGTGGGACGTGTGGGGTAATTGGCCGGATACAACTTGGCAGAAAAAGGGGGGAAAAAAGAAAAGTAATGGATCGGATCGGTGCTCTGTACGTGACGATACTTAGAGTTATACTCGGAATCAGTATGGGCAATGAAACATAATAATAATAATAATAAATCAAACTCATATAGCACTCTTCTAATGCTCAAAGTCGCTTTGCATATGATATTGATGCATCCCTGGTTAGCTCTGTGCTGTCACTCTGTCTTACAACAGGTCATGTTTGGAAAGTTCCGGTTTTATTGTCAAGCTTTATAGAAGGTGCAGGGAATAACCTTATATCAGCTGACTGAGGGAGAGGAGTTTTGCACTGCAAGACGAACACTGATTTCTACTAACGTCAGAAAGAACTGGTTGCAGGATGGTGGTGGTGGGGGTTGTTAAGGTGGCTTTGTGGTTAGCTCTGCTGCCTCACGTTGGTCCCTGGTTCTGTCTCAGGTCACCTGTGTGGACTTTGTATATTGTCGATACATTTGCATGGGTTTCTTCCCAGTCCCAGTTACATCCATGATGTGAGCCAGATCCCTGTAACTCTGAACTGGACCAAGGTGTTCTAGAACATGTTTAGTTTGCTGTCGTATAACCAATAAAGGGTGGAACACTTGGCTGCCACTGCAGTTGGTGCTAAAAAAAATTGGGGGGAGGGGGGCGCAATTTACCTTGGCGCAGCACACCTGACAGCTGCTTTAATGTTCACACAGTTATGAAGGACAATGTAGCCTATAGATTTTATCAGGGTTGGTAGACGGTGGATGATTGACAGTCGAGACGAGGCGTCGTGGTGGGTGTGAACATGATTGACAGCCACGAGAATTATCCAATCACATTAGATCCAAAAAACATTAAACCGATACCAATTCACTGCCAGTAAAAGTGGGGGTGTCTGGGGCACCCAGAACTGCGCCCCCATGGAAAATCTGAAGAAACCAATCAGACAGCAGCCTCAGGTCACCTGCTCACCACAAGTTTGAGGGCTTACATGAGGTATGGTTTGGCCGGCGCCCCTCACCCAGGAAGCATATGTATTCAGACAGGAACCAACCAAACACCATTTGAACCCATATTTAATGGCTGCTGACAGGCGCTCAGACTGAAAAACACTTTTATTTCATAATTAATTTGCATTATACAGCTAAATTATATTTAAGATGTTTAAGTAGATGTCCATCTCTTGATGTTTGAAGGGGGCAGCACCCCAGCGCCCTGTACTGGCCAGCCGCCACTGAATAGCACTGCGGGGTCGATAAGGGGATGGGAGACTAGTGTACATCTGTACCTGTGCCTTGGTAGTCTTGAACTGCCTACTGCGATGGATGCCTTTGGTTAGTTTATGGAAGTTCTATGATTTTCTTTTCTTCGCTTGGTTGATGCTTCGACATACATGGGTTGTTCCGCGGTTTCTTTGAGAGACGGGACCTTCGTTTTGAGCAGTAATAAATCGAGGGCCGTCAACGGTGATCTAAACGTAACGCTTCCTACAGTGTTCTTGTGCTTTTCATGTCCTGCTTGACTGCTGCAGTGTGGTGACTACTGAGGATTTGATTGAGAAAGATTATCGCCAAATGGTTTTTTTTTTTTTTTTACTGAAAGCTTTAATAAACATTTTCCAAAGAGCATAGTTCCTCGACGATTATTGTTCATTACAGTCATTTTGCCGACGCTTTCATCCAAAGCGACCTATACAATAAGTGCATGTAACGTAGGAAATCAGGAGAACTACTAGTCATCAGAGGTCATGAGTGCATCTTCTAAGTGACGGGGCAACCAGGCGTCCCGAGGCCGCAGAGCGAAAGTGGTCGGGAGGGGGGGGGGTGTTGGGCTTGACCATGGCCTGGAGATAGGAAGGAGCTGTTCCTTTCACTGGCCTGCTGCAGGACAAGCTCTCTGAACTGCACGTGCCAGATTCCACCTGCAGGTGGATCACCAACGTCGTATCTGACAGGAAGCAGCACGTGAAGCTGAGGAAACACGACTCGGACCCCAAGTTCCTCGCTTCCCCTCAAGGTGGCGTTCTTTCCCCTCTGCTCTTTTCCAGTCAGTCAAATTCCTCACGTTTGCAGACGACACCACCCTCATTAGGCGTATCCCCGGTGAGGATCAGCCCGCCTACAGGTGAGAGATTGACCATCTGGTGTCCTGGTGCGACCAGAAAAACTTGGAGCGCAACACTATAAGACAGCGGAGATGATTATATACTTCAGAAAGAACACACCCCCACCCGCCCCCATCACCCCGTGTGGCTCCCCAGTCAACACGCTGGATTCTTTCTGCTTCGTGGGCACCATCATCACCCAAGCCCTCAACTGGGAGCTGAGCTCCCTCGCCAAGAATGCACGGCAGAGGTTTTCCTTCCTGCGGCAGCTGAAGAAGTTCAACCGGCCAAAGCCAATGATGGCGCACTTTTACACCACCATCATTGAGTCCATCCTCACCTCCTCCATCCCTATTTGGTACGCTGCCGCCGCTGCCAAGAACAAGGCTAGACCGCAACCTGCCAGCCCTCCAGGACCTCTACACCTCAAGGACACTGAGGCAAGCAAGAAAGATTACGGTCAACCCTTCCCACCTAGGCCATGGTCTCTTCAAAATACTTCCCTCCGGCAAGAGGTTACGGTCAATAAGAACCAGAACCACGTGCCACGAGGACAGCTTTTTCCCCACAGCACTAGGCCTTTCCAACAAGCCCCCAGACACCCACAGATACTGACACCGACCCCACCCACCCCCAGCCCGTTTGATCCTCTCTCCCCACCACGAAATGAAATCCACCTACATACACGCATACACACAGTGCAATATATCTATCTGCCCTACCATGCCCTCTGTATATGGACACTTTGCATAAGCCCACACTGCCCCGTAAATAACTCTCATTCTACAACTTCTCATTCTGTACAATGCGCCAACATACCGGGTCAAATTCCTTGTACGTTCTTGAACTTAATGGGAATCGACATGATTCTGATTCCTATTCTGATACTAAGAAATATTTTGATTCACGCCACCTCACAATACGGTCAGCATGAATCAAACGGACGAAGCTCAAATGAACTCGGGTTTTCTTGCGCATCAGATCAGCACGGGCAAAATAATATCTGTTTTAAGCATCATCCCTTTTTTGGGGGGGGGGATAAAATCCCACCCTGTAAAATTCTTGTCATAGACAGTGGAAAAAATAAAGGGTTATTTGTTTTGTGGGCTTGTATATTTTTGTACTGCATACTTTTGTTGATGACATTTTATATTCCACAGAGAGAGGACAATGAAGACGGCCTCCCCTCTGCACCCTGGGTGGACAGGAAGTCTTGTCTGCAGGTCCGTGTCAGCGGGTCTGAGCAGATGATGGAAGCGATGGAGGAGCATATCAAGGAGCTCTCATCTACAGACCCGTCTGGGAGGCTGGGGCGGTCTGCTGTTCTCTCTATGGACTGCATGAAGGATGGAAGTCCGGCAGATAAGAACCACACAGATGAAAATGTGACTGAGCTGTTTCAGCTCCTCGTGTCCAATTTACCGCTGTCATCCGTCCAGACTGTGGAGAACCTCTTAAATGAAGCCATCCAACCTTGGCTGTCCCCTCTGAGAGACTCATTCCTAATCCTGTCCTTCATCACGCCGAATGAAAAGCTTAGCATCTTCAGCTCTGCCACATGTCCTCCCTCACCACATCCATAAACCTCCTCTTTGGCCTTCCTCTTCTCCTCTTCCCTGGCAGCTCCATATTCAGCATCCTTCTCCCAATATACCCAGCATCTCTCCTCCACACATGTCCAAACCATCTCCATCTTGCCTCTCTTGCTTTGTCTCCACACCGTCCAACCTGAGTGGTCCCTCTAATATACTCGTTCCTAATCCTGTCCTTCTTCGTCACTCCCAATGAAAATCTTATCATCTTCATCTCTGCCACCTCCAGCTCCTCCTCCTGTCTCTTCATCAGTGCCACCGTCTCCAGACCATACAACATAGCTGGTCTCACAACCATCTTGTAAACCTTCCCTTTAACTCTTGCTGGTACCCAGGAGAGTTTTAGGAAGATTTCTCACAACAAAAGAAAGGAGCAAAAAAAAAAAGAAGATAAACAGCGAAGACACATGAGAACGTGAAACAGACCGGTTGAGTTAATAAAACGAAAGGGTTTTTTACTTTTACAGCACATCTCAAACACAAAAGCAATTCACAGTGCTCTTACATGAGACACAGAAACACATCAAATATGAAATATGCAATAATAATAATAATGATAATAATAATAATAATAATAATAATGGAATGCATTTATATAGGGTAGGGGGGAAACTCACCTTAACCACCAAATAAACAACAGTTATGCCCAAAATGAAAAATCAAAAGTGCTTGTCTAATAAACACAGCATAAAATATGCTCATTCAAGTACTAAATCATGTTCCTAATAAATAAATAAATGTAAAAAAAACAACATTAAATAAATAAAAGACAAAGAGAATTTAAGAGAAGGACGGAAAAGAATAATGGAAAGAAATAATGGATATGTGGAGTGAGAAAAAGAAACATGCCAGTAACTGTTCGAGCAAACACACATTTATTCGCTCAAACACAACTTGGGTTACGCAAAATGAAATGTGCAACAGCAAGTAGACACACAGACAAAACACAAAGAACATGCCAGAAAAAGAAGCACGTACAATTAATCTCTGAGATTGTGAAAACTAATTTATTCTAAATTGACCCATATGTATGCCCTGCTGCCTTAGGCGTCTCATCTGTACTACGATTACCAATCATAGTCTGACATCTAGTGGCGACGCAGGGAACTGCTATAGCAAACCAACCTCTTCAGGGTGGTTTCCGTCTGTTTGCTTTATCCACCCCTCCATGTTGATGTTAACGCATTACATATGTTAGTATGTCTGCTGTGAAACTAACTGACACCAAAATTAACATCTTAACAACTTTAATACAATTTTTCAAACAATTTAAAATGGCCGCCGTCCAGCGCCTGTAAATACTGCAGCGCCTCGGTGGTTGCCATGGTGCGTCTGTAACGGCGTCTGTACCCAGACATGTTGGACATAATCACAAATCAAGTTTAGACTATTTCTCTGCACTAGAGGGCGCTAGTGTGTTTCTAGGACAGAGCGACGGACTTCACGACGGAAATGACGCGACCAACACGCGTCGTCTATAGTGACATGACGCGCACGATGACGCACAAATTACGCGCAGTCATTTCGACCGCTCACGGTTGTTTTAAGTAGAGCTTATAATTTCTTTTTTTTGCAATTGATCTAAAACTCGTTTTAATGCAAATATATGCAATTTTAGGAGCATTCAGGGAGCGGCAAGTCTTTATCCCCCCGCCCCCACAAAGTTATTAAACTTTGAAAATCCAAAACGGTCAAAATGACCTCCTTGGTCTGAAGAACTGACTCTACCATGTTTTCTGTGACTCATCAGAGAACATTGATTATGTGAGTTTGCCTCGTTTTTGTAGTTGTTTGTACGTTATAGTGACATGCTCTTGACACTGTTTTAATTATCACTCAGTTTTAGTTTCTATGCCTCCACGTGACAGTGATTGCATGGCAGTCTGTCAAGTGCTGCTGAATGTCAAAATATTCGTCAGTCTGAGCCCTCATCACTTTTGTTGTTTTTGTGGGAGTGAATTAATTTTCTTTGTATCTTAGCGTACTCATTCCCGTCTTTTGCAGCTTGGGCATGAGAACAGTATTTTTTTCCCAATTATATTTTAATTTGTTTATTATTGATGTTGTTTGTACTTGTGGGCGGTGCAGCGGCACAGTGGTTAGTGTTTTTGCCTCACAGCAAAAGGTCCTGGGTTCGAGCCCCAGGGTAGTCCAATCTTGGGGCTGGTCCTGGGTCGTCCTCTGTGTGGAGTTTGCATGTTCTCCTCGTGTCTGTGTGGGTTTCCTCCGGGGAGGAGGGGGGCTTTGATGGTCTGGCGGCCTGTCCAGGGTGCCCAATGACTGCTGGGAAAGGCTCCAACATGCCCATGACCCTGAGAGCAGGATAAGAGGTTTGGGTAATGGATGGATGGATGTTTGTAAGTACTTGAAGCCTTGGCGCTCCCTTTGCTGTTTGCTTTGTGTGTGTACATGCGTTTTGGTATTGCGCGCGTGCATGTGTGTCTTCTCCTGGATCACCACCTTGCTGTGGTGGAGAAGCTTGCGTGTATCAATGATCCCAAGAGGTACGCCGTCTGGAGCTTGGCTCCTGGTAGGGTCACCCAAGGTCAAGAGGGAGGTTTCAGATGAAGTGCGATCCATCAAAAACCTTAACGGTAGAACTGGTGGAAGATGTCTCCAGGTCACAACGGCAGTGAAGGTGGATGAAGGCTGCAACAGAGGGTGGTACCCAATCGTCTTGGTTCTCCATGCCACTGGACTCTGGACACCCCCTGCCAAGGACCGTGTGGTGGCTGCAGGAGCATCAGCCTCTCCACGTAAAAGCTGTCACGTGCAGGCGTCCTCCCATTATGCAACTCCAGGATTGGCCTCTACACCCACCTGAAGACCCAGAGGGACCCAGAGGGAAGAGATACTCGACCCCTAGTGACCACTGATGATGATGATGAGTGTGTGTGTGTGTGTGTGTGTCTATTTCACGTGACATTAGACTCCGTAGAAGTCACACACATTGAAGGCTCTGTTACTCGTCTGTGACAGGCACATGTCAATCCAAGTACAAAAATACACAATAATACACACAGACACACACACACACACACACACACACACACACACACACACACACACACACACACACACACATATCGGCAACCTAGGTGGTCACCAAGGGCGACCCCACCCCTCACTCTTGCCCATTACAAATATATATATACTATATTTTAGGGGCAATTCAATCAATTTAACGATTATAAAAATACAAATAATAACACTCTATGACATTTATTTGTTATGCGTGAGATGACGAGAGAGACCGCTTGGCAATTCACTGCTCCATCTGTTGAAAATTTCTGCCGGTCTGTCTGAACTAATGAAAAGATCAAAGCCATTGGGGGCACAGGTAAGAAAGAAGAGGAAAGATGGGGAAGAAAGGAGACAAAAGCGTACAGGCGTTTTTATTGGACATTTTCAAAAGCATCCGTCTGTCTCTGGTTTTGTCTATTTGAAATGTAGTACTCTAAACTAGCTAGCTAGCTTAGCTAGAGCTACTGAGAGTGTAGCAGTAGCTTAGCTAGAGCTACCGAGAGTGCAGCAGTAGCTCTAGCTGAGCTAGCTAGCTAGCTCAGCTAGAGCTACTGAGAGTGTAGCAGTAACATCAGCTAAGCTGCCTAGCTTTGTAGAAGCTCTATCATGCTGTATTATCATTATTTTTTTTTTTTTTTGATATTTCTCTTTTTCTCCCAATTTGTTTCATTCTGTTCCGTTCTTTACTTAACCCTACAGAATGAACGGTTAAAGCTTTACTTGCTTACTTATTACTTTATTAATATAAATCCTTCAATCATACAATTCCGTTACTTTCAGCTCTAGCCAGCATCACCCAGGGTCTGTATCACACTCTAATTGCTCCCCGGAATCACAAACTAGGAATAACAATCCTATTGTTACATCTTTTCTTTTTTTCATTGAAGTAAAGTCCCGTAGTCAACATATAATATACTCTAAGTGGTCCATGTTATCAATAAACAAAATAATTATGTTATCAACACATCAGTGACCAAATCAATCAAAATATCACTCATAAAATAACTAAATTTATGCTCTAACATTATACTCTGTATTCTTGTAATAATTAACAGTATCAATTCAAATATCCATAACCAAACATTTTAAGAAACAAACTGTGTATAAACATTCCACTTCCACATCTCTTTTTCCTTCTTTTCTTTTTTTTCTCTTTGAGTATTACACCATACTCAACATTACACTTTCCTCAGTCCTTGTGTGTTGTCCATTATCACCGGCTCCAACAGAGTGCCTGTGGTAGGATGAAGGGTCCTTGTCCTATTCAGTAGTCTGTGTGCCGGGCTCGTGTTAAGACCTTGGCTCGGTGTGTTGTGATGGTCCAGTATAGCCAAGTATGGACCCTGTCCTGTAGCCATAGCTTTCAGCATGAGACACTTGGCTGTTTTTACAGCTGACTCAGCTTAACCATGGCTCTGGGCGTATGCAGGCGAGGATGTCCTGTGTTCAAATTCCCAGGTTTGGCTGACTCTCTGAAACCCTTGAGATGCATACTGCGTCCCATTATCTGAAAAAACAACATCAGGCATCCCCTGTCGTGCAAAGTGGGCTTTCAGCTTTCTGATTACTGTACTGCTCTTAATGTCCGGTAGGTAATCGACCTCCCAAAAGTTGGAGTGGTAATCCACTGTTATCAGGTATTCCTTGTTATGAAAGGAAAACAAATCTGTACCCCCCTTGGCCCAGGGTCTGCATGCCGTATCATGAGGGTGCAGTGTCTCTCTCTGTTGGTTTGGGTCTATTGACCTACATATGTCACACTTGGGGATGAAAGTCTTTATGTACTCATTCATCCCTTGCCTGTATACACATTCCCTGGCACGCCTGAGACAGCCTTCTATTCCAAGATGAGAGGAGTGGACGTGCCGGGCGATATCGGCTCTGAGTGCATCAGGTATCACTGCTGTCTCTCCTCCGAACGCTACACCCTCCTGGAAACTCAATTCATCCAGGAATGAGTGGTAGTGCTGGATGTCTGTTGGAATGTCATTTGTAAGTTTTTTCTCTGTGGCCACCCGGTCAGAATCCTCTTTGCTACACTCTGTAACTTTGTGTCCTCTCTTGTAGCATAACGTATTGAGCTCAGTCTCTCAGCAGAGATAGGTAGGTAATTAATCATGTTAACAGTCTCTAACTATGTCTCGGTGTCTCCCTTGGTGCTCTCTGGTAAGTATGCCCTGCTCAGTGTGTCAGCCAGCAACATATCTCGGCCTGGTACATACGTAGATTACACTGATATCATACTTTTGCAGCCCGAGTAGCATCCTCTGTAGTCTCTTAGGTGCACTACTTAGAGGCTTTCTGTGGATATTTTCTAGCGGCTTATAGTCGCTCTGTACTGTCACCTGTCTACCATCGGTATATTGATGGGAATTGTCCATCCCAAACACTATTGCCAGGCATTCCTTCTATTTGGGCATAGCCTTTCTCAGTTGGTGTAAGTTCTCTACTTGCAAATGTTTTACTGGTCTACCTCTCGGTGTTAGGGCAGCTCCCAGTCCTGTTTCCAATGCATCACACTGCAGCGTCAACTTTTCTTCCTGGTTGTAGTATTTTAGAACTGGTGCGTTAGCTATTTTGTCGTCCAGCCTCTGAAATGCTTCATCATGTACATCTGTCCATTATCACGCGTTCTCTTTGTGTGTGAGTTGTCTCAAAGTCTCACAATCATCTGACAGGTGTTCATGGAATTTTGACAGGTAGTTCACCATACCCACCAGTCTCTGCACACCTTTGACATCTGTCAGCCTCCGCATCTCTCTGATCGCTGGCGCTTTCTCTGGGTCGATCTGCAGTTCCTCAGCCGTCAGCAGGTGTCCAATGTAGGGTCCCTCCTGTTGTCGCAGTTTGAACTTATCCTCACCTGGTCAGGAAGCGTCTGAGTTTCTCGCCTGGGTGTGTGCTTGCCTCCTCTTGTGTTGCTCCCTCTCCCATGACCAACACATCATCTGCAATGATATATATTCCAGGTAAGCCCTCCAGTGCTTGTATGAGCTTCCTTTGGAAGGCTTCTGGTGCTGGGCTTATTCCCATCAGCATTCTCAGCCACCTGAACCGGCCAAACAGGGTGGCAAATGTGGTGACGTAGCTTGACTCTTCCTCTAGCTTGACATGCCAGAAGCCATGCTTCACATCACAAACTGTGAATACTTTGGCCTTTGACATCTCTGGGAGGACGTCATCTACTGTAGGTAGGAGAAAATGGCTCCTTTTAAGTGCTCTATTCAGTGGCTTTGGGTGTATACAGATTCTTGGCTCCCCATTCGGTTTTGTCACTGAGACCATACTACTTATCCAGTCTGCGCTCCGCTCTACTGGTGTGATGATCCCCCGTCTCTCCAGATCCTGGGGTTCCTCTTTCAGAGGTGCCATCATTGCAACAGGCACTCTGCGCTTTGGCAGTTTCACTGGTGGTACACTGTTGTGTATTTCAATGCTGTATTCTCCCTCCAAACAGCCATCACCGGTGAACACATCTTCAAACTCTGTTTCTATTCTCGCCATTGTCATGTGTTTGTCACATTTTTTCCTCCTTTGTCACAGCACGCAGTTCTTTTTGCACTACACCGTCAATGGCCAGGATATTTTCATACCATACTTTAATTAACTTCATGGCCTCACTGGCCTTCCTGCCCTGTAAAGGTACCCTGTCACTCTGGTCTACTACTTGAAACTCCTGTCTATACAGTTTGTTGTTTCTGGGGTTTCTGACCTTGACCTTACATCTACCCAGTGGACTAAGCCTGGTTTTATTATACATCACAAGCACGTTCTCTGTGTGCTCCAGCTGTGTGTCTGGGTTGAGGAGATGTACTGGAATCAGGTAGCTCCACAGTCTATCTGGAACTTAACTCGTTTCTTGCCTATCATCATTCCTGCATAGTGTTGTTGGCCTTTGCTGTGGCTCCGTTCTACTCGGTTTAAACTCTCCTCCGTTATGGTCATAATGTCCTCATATGTGTCACTGTACTGCTCTGAGACAATATGCTCTAGCTTATATGTCCTGCTGTTCTCTGCTCTTGATTTGCATGGTAAAGCAAAGTGTTTTTCTTTTCCACACTTCTTACATTTTTTTTTCTCAAAAGCTGGGCGTTTGTTGTTACTTCTCTCATGAGTTTTACCACAAAACTTACAGCAGATCTCGTCTTCTTTGCTTTTCATAGCTGTCTGTTTCAGGGCATGCACTTCCTCTACTGTCTGTCCTTGTAGTGTTTTGCTGTTTTCTATTGACAGCTCTGTAGCTCTACATAGTTGCAGACATTTTTCAGGGTCAGATTCTTTTCCCTGAGTAATCGCTCCCTCATTGCAGAGCTATTTGTGTCCGGTCTCTTATTAGCAAGTCTTTAATGTCTCCAAAATTACAACTACTGGCTGGCATTCTCCAGTCTGTGATGTATTGGTCAACGGTTTCTGTCAATCCTTGGTTTCTCATATAAAAAAAAAACCTGTGTCTCTCAACAGTCTCATTTACCTCTGGATTACAGTGTCCATCAAACAGCGCCACCACTCTCTCCTGTGAGATAGTGGAATAGCTTGACTCCTGTACTTTCCTCTGCACTGGGCATGGTAAGGTCGGTGTACGATGTAAACTCATCCAAAGGAATTGAATCAACTGGACTTGGTTATATAAACCAAGTCCAGTGATCTTTTGGTCAGTCGAATCTAAACTAATGTACGTTAGCTAGCTAGCAGCACTCAGTCGCATCTAATGGCAGCTAAACTTGTGCACTGCTGCCACCATGTTTTCTTTTATTCCGTTCTTTACTTAACGCTACAGAATGGACGGTTAAAGCCTTACTTGCTTACTTATTAACACAGATCCCTCAGTCAGTTCCGTTACTTTCACCTCTAGCCAGCCTCACTCAGGGTCTGTGCCACACTCTTAATTGCTCCCTGGAACCACAAACTAGGAGTGGCAATCCTATTGTTACACAGTTGTACTTGACCAAGTACCCCACTCTTCCAAGCCGTCCCGGTCGCTGCTCCACCCCCTCCGCTGATCCGGGGAGAGCTGCAGACTACCACATGCCTCCTCCGATACATGTGGAGTCGCCAGCTGCTTGTTTTCACCTGACAGTGAGGAATTTCGCCAGGGGGAAGTAGCGCGTGGGAGGATCACGCTGTTCCCCCCCAGTTCCCCCTCCCCCTCGAACAGGTGCCCCGACCGACCAGAGGAGGCACTAGTGGAGCGACCAGGACACATACCCACACCCGGCTTCCCACCCGCAGACACAGCCAATTGTGTCTGTAGGGATGCCCGGCCAAGCTGGTAGGTAACACGGGGATTCGAACCGGCGAGCCCCGTGTTGGTAGGCAACGGAATAGACCGCCATGCCACCCGGACGCCACAATGCTGTATTATTAATGTCATTGCATCAAAGCCATTGCTCATCCAGTCTAATTTTTGGAAAGTAGGCTAATTGAGATGCTATATCACATCTGTACATTATGAGGAGCAGTGTGAATTTTATTTTTATTTTTTTTCGTGTTTCCATCCATCCATCCTTTATCTGAACCGCTTAACCCTGCTCTTAGGGTCGCGGGGATGCTGGAGCCTATCGCAGCAGTCATTGGGCGGCAGGTGGGGAGACACCCTGGACAGGCCGCCAGGCCATCACAGCCCCCCCCCCCCACACACACACACACACACACATATTCACACCTAGAGACAATTTAGTATGGCCGATTCACCTGACCTACATGTCTTTGGACTGTGGGAGGAAACCGGAGCCCCCGGAGGAAACCCACACAGACACGGGGAGAACATGCAAACTCCACACAGAGGACGACCCAGGACGACCCACCAAGGTTGGACTACCCCGGGGCTCGAACCCAGGACCTTCTTGCTGTGAGGCGACCACGCCAACCACTGCGCCACCATGCTGCCTTTTTTTCATGTTTATAATAGTAAAATTTAAAAAGTGTTATTTCCCGGCCATTTTTTTGGGGTCGGGGGGGGGGTGTTGGAGATCTCGCCTAGCACGCCAGAATGGCCAGAAACGCCACTGCACACTACATACGCCCATGGATCCATATAGACACATATGGCACATGACATGCTAACAAGCTATTGCTCACCGCATGATGAGAAATATGTTTTATGAGATGTTTATGAAAGCGGTTGCTCGCTCTCTGACCGGTAAAGAGACCGGGAGTCGCTCCACTGGTCCAAAAATAACACACTCACTATTAACTGAAGCAACGAGCGGTAAGACATGAGAGCAGTGTTAAGTGCACTCTTCCTCTTGGCAGAGAGAGAGAGGGAGAGCGAGGGACCGGTGACGCAGACACACAACCCAGAGCACAACGCCACTGAACTAAACCGGATTCAACATAGACGGCTTGGAGCGAGGAGCTGATGGTGGCCGTAGAAATTATTCTAGACAAAATCGTGTGCGTCAACACCAGTCTCCTTGTCCGTCTCCCCTCTGTGTCCTTGGCAAAGACTTGGCCACAAATGATGGCCGTGGTGTATCTCAGAAGAAGGAAGTGTAGGGACAGGAATAGAAAAGAGGCCTTCTGGTGCTGAGGTATGAATTTGTTATGTGCTTACAGATGCTGAAGATTTACAGGATCTGACTACATTGGAAAATAATTTCTTTGATTTTGTTTGAGTCCAACCTTAGGGGTCGTCCCGGGTCGTCCTCTGAGTGGAGTTTGCATGTTCTCCCCGTGTCTGCGTGGGTTTCCTGCTGGTGCTCCGGTTTCCTCCCACAGTCCAAAGACATGTAGATCAGGTGAATCGGCCGTACTACATTGCCCCCAGGTGTGTGTGTGTGTGTGTGGGGGGGGGGGGGGCTGTGATGGCCTGGCAGTCTGTCCAGGGTGTCTCCCCGCCTGCCCTCCAATGGATGCTGGGATAGGCTCCTGCATCCCCGTGACCCTGAGAGCAGGATAAGCGTTTCGGATAATGGACGGATGGTGTATTTCCGGTATACCGTGGAAAAACATCTCTCAGTCGGAGTCTTCCTCTGCCGTTTGCAATAATATGGCAACATTTATTTCAGTTGCCAGGGAGACAACATGCTTTTACTGTGGCACCAATATATGGAAAAACTGCATTGTTTGGTTTACGATTACATAAAAACGAGAGCTAAATGTTGAGTTAGCGCTGATCTATAAACTGTCTTGTAAGGACAATAACTTTTTTTTTCAGCATATCATCATTGGTGGTCACTCAGGGTCGAGTATGACCATCCTCCCTCTGGGTACCGCTGGGTCCTCAGGTGAGTGTAGCAGTTGATCCTGGAGCCGCATAATGGGAGAATGCCTGTGCGTGACAGCTTTTTACGTGGAGAGGTTGATGCACTTGCAGCCACCACACGGTCCTTGGCAGGGGGTGGCCAGAGTCCAATGACATGGAGAACCAAGATGATTGGGGACCACCCTGTGTTGCAGCCTTCATCCACCTTCACTGACGTTGTGACCTGGACTCATCTTCCACCAATTCCGCCACTGAGGTCTTCGTTGGATTGTTCGTCATCTGGAACCTCCCCCTTGACCTATCCGCCTTGGGTGACCCTACCAGGAGCCCAGCTCCAGATGGCATAGATCTTGGGATCATTGGTACACACAAGCTTCTCCACCACAACAAGGTGGCGATCCAGGAGGAGTTTTTTCAGCATGTATTGCTTTCACAGTGTACCCGGACTGAGGTGTAAATTTCCATTTAAAATTGATGAACATACACATAGACAAGAGGCAACATACTGTAATGACCACGGATGAGTAGACTCGCTGGCCCTTGTCTAACAGGTCAGACCCTTTAGGTGACTGGTTCGCGCAATCGCCCATGGTGCAGGAGACCCCGAGTTCGCTTCCCGGCTGCCCCTGAATTCGCTACATTGGCCTCCTGTTCATTCTGATCAGGGGAGGATGTTTCTTCGTTGGCCTCCTGTTCCTTCTGATCAAGGGAGGATGTTTCTTCGTTGGCCTCCTGTTCATTCTGATCAAGGGAGGATGCTTCTTCTTTGGCCTCCTGTTCATTCTGATCAGGGGGAGCTGTTTCATCTTTGGCCTCCTGTTCATTCTGATCAGGGGAGGATGTTTCTTCGTTGGCCTCCTGTTCCTTCTGATCAAGGGAGGATGTTTCTTCGTTGGCCTCCTGTTCCTTCTGATCAAGGGAGGATGTTTCTTCGTTGGCCTCCTGTTCATTCTGATCAAGGGAGGATGCTTCTTCTTTTGCCTCCTGTTCATTCTGATCAGGGGAAGCTGTTTCATCTTTGGCCTCCTGTTCATTCTGATCAGGGGAGGATGTTTCTTCTTTGGCCTCCCGTTCATTCTGATCAGGGGAGGATGTTTCTTCTTTGGCCTCCTGTTCATTCTGATCAGGGGAGGCTGTTTCTTCTTTGGCCTCCTGTTCATTCTGATCAGGGGAGGCTGTTTCTTCTTTGGCCTCCTGTTCATTCTGATCAGGGGAGGATGTTTCTTCTTTGGCCTCCTGTTCATTCTGATCAGGGGAGGCTGTTTCTTCTTTGGCCTCCTGTTCATTCTGATCAGGGGAGGCTGTTTCTTCTTTGGCCTCCTGTTCATTCTGATCAGGGGAGGATGTTTCTTCTTTGGCCTCCTGTTCATTCTGATCAGGGGAGGATGTTTCTTCTTTGGCCCCCTGTTCATTCTGATCAGGGGAGGATGTTTCTTCTTTGGCCTCCTGTTCATTCTGATCAAGGGAGGATGTTTCTTCTTTGGCCTCCTGTTCATTCTGATCGGGGGAGGCTGTTTCTTCGTTTGCCTCCTGTTCATTCTGATCAGGGGAGGATGCTTCTTTGTTGGCCTCCAGTTCATTCTGAGCAGGGGAGGCTGTTTCTTCTTTGGCCTCCTGTTCATTCTGATCAGGGGAAGGTGGTCCTGCCTTGGCATCCTGTTCATTCTGATCAGTGGAGGGTGGTCCTGCCTTGGCCTCCTTTTCATTCTGATCAGTGGAGGGTGGTCCTGCCTTGGTCCTGCCTTGGAAACCTCCTTGAAATAACGGAACATCTTCGGTCCCGGTTCGAGGAGATGGTCTGATGGCTGTCCCCTTGTCTCCACAATGTATCTCAGCTACACACAAACCAAAACATCACATTATGACATAGGCCCAGATGAACAGTGTGACCTCTGCATTTCCTCAGTCACGTCTAGAGAAAAACGGACTGGCAAAAATCTCTCACAGTCTTTGTACTGTAAGCTTTATGTACAAGACATACTGAGGTCTTAAACTGGACACATTAACGGCTAATCTGGAATACTTTCCAGACGCAAACCACATATACTGTGCTAGAAAATAGGATGTACTGAGAGGGCCTTGTCTTAATGATGATCAAGAAAAACAATAGATGCATATGAGAAAAATACAGCTCAACCATACAAACAAAAAGCCTTGCAAACAAAACAAAGGTTATTTCTGTCTGATGTATAGGCAGGTTTACGCGGCACTTCCGGTCCATTTCCGCATTCGGGCCACCCTATGCTTTCCTTTTCCAGTGTAACGAGTAGCTACATGGTCAGCACAGTTCAGGGAAAGGGTTTTCTTTGGTTGGCTTTTTGGCAATGAAGTGATGGGAACAAACAGAGACGTTTTTCGGTGGTTTCTTCCAATTCAAAGCCTTCAGCCACATCCGCGATTCGAAATCTGCTGTTGGTTTTCTGTGGAAGGAAACCAATGGACTGCAGGGGCATCGCCGTTTTGTGGCAGGTCGATGGGCAACACGCTCTCTATCCAACCACTCATTCAGGCGTTTCCGGGTATTAGTACAGCCACGCACCGCACAATGTGTCCCTGAACCATTTGTTGATTTTCTAATGTCCATTTTTAATGGTTAATGTTGTTGAAGGTATCGCAGATCCAGGCTTGCATGTTTACTTCCGGCTACGGATGTTTAGACCGGAAGAACAATGCACCCACCCCGGCGCCCTAGGTAAGGGCGGGAAAACTCGTCTACATGGAGTAAAATGGCAACAAGGTGTCGCTAATCCGGTAAACTGAGCGATTTCTCGAATTTCATGGCGTTACTTTCTTTTCAAAATATCTAAAACAATGACACCTTCACTGGAAAAAAGTAAAACCACCTGTTAACTACCCGGAGATTTGGGTTTATTGGAAACACAAAACAATAGGTGTGTGTGTGTGTGTGTGTGTGTGTGTGTGTGTGTGTGTGTGTGTGTGTGTGTGATGGCCTGGCGATCTGTCCAGGGTGTCTCCCCGCCTGCCGCCCAATGACCGCTGGGATAGGCTGCTGGATAATGGATGGATGGGTGGTATATGTATTTACAATGAGAGAAACTAACTAGTAGTTCCCATTGTGTTTCAAAACCTACTGGTCAGTTAAAAAAAAACAGTAGTATATAGGGTTTAAAAAATAATACGCCATGTAGTTCATGATGGTCACATGATATCAACATGGCAACAAGGCACATTGACCAGTAATGATGTGCATCCACCCATTATCCAAACCGCTTATCCTGCTCTCAGGGCTGCGGGGATGCTGGAGCCTATCCCAGCAGTCATTGGGCGGCAGGCGGGGAGACATTCTGGAGAGGCCGCCAGGCCATCACAGGGCCGACAGACACACACACACACACACACACACACACACACACACACACACACACACACACACACACACACACACACACACACACACACACACACACACCTAGGGTCAATTTAGTACGACCGATTCACCTGACCTACATGTCTTTGGACTGTGGGAGGAAACCGGAGCACCCGGAGGAAACCCATGCAGACACGGGGAGAACATGCAAACTCCGCACAGAGGATGACCCGGGATGACCCCCAAGGTTGGACTACCCCGGGGCTCGAACCCAGGACCTTCTTGCTGTGAGGCCACTGCGCTAACCACTGTGCCACCGTGCCGCCCAGTGATATGCATGTTCAGCAAATGTCCAGTGTCTTGGCCTATTACCTGGCTAGTACCACTGTTTTGGTCCAATTACAAGTGTGTAGGGTGTCGGGGGCTAGAGAGAGGAAAAAAAGAATAAGGGGTTCAAGTTCAACGGAGGGGGAGGGACCGAGGTGAAGAAAGGAGAAAAAAAAAGGATTGGGAAAAGAGAAAGAAGCTTGACTGTTTAGATAAATTATGAATTACCCTAACCCTAACCCTTACCTAACCCTAACCCTAATCCTATCCCTTACCCTAACCCAATCCTAACATAATCCTAAACCTTACCCTAACCTAACCCCAACCCTAAACCTTACCCTAATCCTATCCCCTACCCTAACCCTACCCTAACCCAACTTGAGCCTAACCCTTACACTTACCTAACCCTAAACCTTACCTTAATCCTATCCCTTACCCTAATGCAACCCTAACCCTAACTCTAATCCTATCCTTTACCCTAACCTAATCCTAAACTTTACCCTAACCTAACCCAACCCTAAACCTTACCCTAACCTAACCCCTACCCTAATTCTATCCCCCTACCCTAACCCTAAACCTTACCCTAACCCAACCTTAACCTAACCCTAAATATTACCCTAATGCTATCCCGTGCCCTAACCCAACCCTAAACCTTACTCTAACCCTAACCTAACCCCAACCCTAAACATTACCCTAATCCTAATCCTAACCCAACTCAACCCAACCCTAACCTAACTTTAAACCTTACCCTAACCTAACCTATCCCTTACCCTACCCTAACCCAACTCAACCCAACCCTAACCTAACTCTAAACCTTACCCTAACCTATCTCGTACCCTAACTTAACCCGATCCCCAACCTAAACCTAACCCCAATTTAGCCCTAACCCTTAACCTAATCTCAACTCTAACCTTAACTTTAACCGTAACACTAACCTTAAACCTAACCCCAACCATAACCCTTATCCTACCCCTAACCACAACCCTAACCTAACCCTTACCCTAATCCAACTGAAGTAAGGACCAGCAAAAATGACCTCACTTTGCAAACATGTCCTCACGCTGATGGTTAAAAACTTCAGTTGGTCCTCATAAAGGTAGAAGTGCAAGAGCGCGCGCACACGCACACATAAAACAACACCACACAAACAAACCTCATGTGCACACATGCACTCAATGGCACACAAAGAAGCACAGCGTGCTCAAAGATCTTGTCTATTCAAAAACTGCTTTTTCCAAGACGAATAACGCAATTTATATTGCACACCATTTTGTGGCGAGGACTTACTATGAGCGGTGTAATCACAGCAACGTCAAGTTTGTGTAGCTCAAAATAACAGCTTTACATCCACCCAATAAAGACCAGGTGGATACAACAGTTGACGATGCACAACACCGTCTGGATTCAGGTGAGGAAAATTTGCTCGGAAGAAACAGCAACTCTCAACGCCGCCTATCTGGACCCAGTTGCAGAGAAGAGGCAGAGGCAGTTGGTAAAGTACGAAGTCCCTTTACTGGGCTTCAGCAAACACACAATGACAACAAAAAAAACCCCTCTGCCGAACAGGGCAGGCAATAAAGCACACTCGAACAAACATAAAGTACTACAAAAACTCAGCAAAACACTCTCTCGCGCAGAGGAGGGTTCAGGAGACAAGGACTTCCGCGGACCGACGTGAAGCCTCTCCAAGACTCGAGCGGGAACGTCTGCAAAACGCACGGTCAAATAGTCCCCAGCACGTGCACAACATCACGGGCCAATCAAGGAGACAGGGCGCAGGTGAACCAAAGCACCAATCAGGAGACGGGAGCGTCCAGATCGCAGACCACGGCACGTGCGCCTAATCACAGGCCGACCAGTACGCAGGTGCCGCTCATACTGGCTGATTGCAGGCCGGCGGGGGGGGGGGGGATGTCACCTCTTCATGGGGGAAACCTCAGGGAGAGCGCGGCAGGAGGGGTCCTGCTCCATGATGAATAGGCAGGCAGGCAGGCAGGCAGGCAGGCAGCAGGGGCCGAGTGCGGCAGATTCAGCCAGCGGTTAAGTGTATGAACATAATGTATGAACTGAGTAAATATGACCACTTGGGGGCGCTGTTTTACAAGGCACCGTGTTTCTTCAACGGCTCCCCCCCACCCACCCCCCCCAAAAAGTATCACAACTACATTTCAACCAGCAAGCTTACTGTCTGGTCTGATTTGTGTGTGTGTGTGTGTGTGTGTGTGTGTGTGTGTGTGTGTGTGTGTGTGTGTGTTTGGTCATGTTTTTCCTTTATTGTCCCCGTCCTGTCCAGATCTTCCCTTCTCCATGGACTCCTGCAGTGAGAGGTGGACTTTTAACCTCCCCAATAGCAGCAGCGTCTTTTTTATGTTTTTTTTTTCTGGGGGGGGGGGTTCTGTTGTTTCCTCCTAAAAGTAAATGTTAATTTTTTTTTTCCGTTGCAAAGCTTAAGGTTGCCATCCCAGATAGCAGGACTGCTTTGGCCCGGACCCGCCCCACACCGGACACTTCATCCGGCCCATATACCGCGTGGAATGACATCACTCGGGCGGTCCGCTCCTGTTTGCTAGATCTGGGCCAGAACCAAGCCATAGCAATGCTGCATGTGCCACATATCTGCCAAAGGTGGCCCGTATTTGTTTCACCATTTACCACACGGGCCACTTCAGGGTCACATGTTGCCCAGGGCACCGCATCTTTGCCAGAAAAGGCCCACGTTTGATTCGGCATATTTGGGCCATATTTGCTATAATACATGTGGACCACTTCAGGCTCACATCCATTTTGTCAGGCCCAGAGGAAGGCCGTCAGTGCCGCATCATTGCCTGAAGTGGCCCACATCCGGGTGCTATCTGGGGTTTTTAATATCGGCATAAACAAAGACAGGAGTCCGAGACCAGTGAGGCCATGACAGATACCACATGGTATAAATGGTAAAGACTGTCACTTCACCAGAGGTTTCATTCCTGTCTAGCGAGTTGGGGGGGGCGGCCGGGAACCGCCGCAGCCGGGACGCGAACCCGGATCTCCCGCACCACGGGCGACTACGTTAACCAGTCGACTTAGGGGTCCGACCTGTTAGCAAAGGGCTAGCGATTCTAGTCATTCATGGTTGTGACACCTGTTATGGCTAACGTGGGTTGTGCCGAAGTGCCTTTGAGCAGAGAAGCAAGCAAATAAATGGATAAAATGAAAACCTCATCACTCGCGCTCCATGGGGGCGGGTGATATGTGACGTTGACCCTATAGTGCAGTCTGCCGATGGGCGGGTGGTGTATCGTGTGACGCTAACGGTGTTGATGGCCACCACCTGTCTTCTTCCTGATGCTTTTGGCTCTGCTGTTGCCTAGCAGCGCTGTCCAGGCTGCTGAGGGTCCCTGACCTACCCATCTGAGGCGAATGGAGTTCACGCGCACGCGCACGCACGTCTAGGGACCACACACACACACGCACACGCACACGCACTGCCCAGGCGCTCAAACAGCACGTCTAGGGACCACACGCACACGCGCCAAGCACACGCACCACACACAAATGAGAATACAGACGCCCGCGCGCGCGCGCGCGCACAGAGCGATGGACGGCGATGTAAGTGTTGAAACGCCATCGGTGACAACGTGTGATGAAAAAATAAAAATAAAATAAAAATAAGGAAGCGGTTGTCACACAAACCCTCGTGAGAGAGGAGGCGGGGGTCAAGGAGAAGCGAATTAAGGGGAGAAACGAGAACGAAAGAGGGAAGAAACGGCTGGTCGTCATGGACCACTCACTGGGTGAGCAGACTGAACTGATCCTCTGGACTTGTCTGATTTAACCGGTCACATGGGATCCCCCCCCAACCCCCCCCCCACACACACACACACGCACACGAACTTTTTTGCCGTAGGCTGACGCCAGTAACACAACATTGGTCCATATACATAAAGGGATTGTGTAGGTAGTTATGGTATAAATAGATTGTTTTGCATGTGCTAAACCAAAACTTTCATCCATCCATCCACCCACCCATCCATCCATCCATCCATCTGTCCATCCTTTCATCCTCTCCTGCGACGCAGAGTGAATGCTCTCAGCATGCTTGTGTATCTCCAGCTCTACAGGTGGCTGTGGCCGGCATACAGCCCCATTGTCCTCCGCACAAAGTAGTCACTAAATTAGCGTCGCTCAAAATGCTCCAATATGGCACTTAGCCCTGTGCGCCATGCTCCATACTGTTAGCCCCCCCCCCCACCCACCCACCCAGACACACACACACACACACACACACACACACACGCAGATTTGTCACGCACGTATGCGTCACTTGGCACTGCGGCGCATGGTTAAAACAGAAACGCATTACGGTACATACATATAACGAACGCAGAAGTTGGCGCACACGCACACGCACACGCACACACTTGACGGCAGTCCCAGCTCGGCGTGGCGCTCTGTGCTGTTAGCATGCTGTGGCCATGTGACTACAGCCGACCACATGGCCTACTGACGGGGGGTTGGAACAGGAGCGCGTCCCCCCCCCCCCGCCCCGTCTTGCTGTCTGTCCTCTCCTGAGTCTCACTAAAGCCTAACGCTGACCTCCTCTCACTCCGTTTTCTTCTCTTATGTCGGTGTGTGGCGTGTTGTTGTTCCCTGGCAACTCTCGAGCTCCCCCGAGGACTGTCTCTTCGCAGCGGAACAATGTCCCGAGAATGCACGTGGACGTTATTCCCATTGGAATAACGTCCGCTCATTCCCATAGGAATAACATCCGCCTGCACTTTGAAGGTTCCAGACAGCACCGAGTCTTTATCGTGTTTGTGGCTCTCAGTAATACCAAGCCCCGGAGGTTTGCGTCCCTGTAACGTTAACTGAAGGAGTACCCAGCGTCTTAATGTCTCCTCTTCACGTTCATGGATGTGTTAGTCTGGATATGTGTGTTCTTGTAGTTTTTGGATGTGTTTTTGTCTTTGTGTTGCACTGCTCTGGGATGGGGGGAAACCACGAAACAGAATGGCAAAGTGCTTCCGATTCCTGAGTCTATGTATATGTGGGCAACGATATGTCGTTTCAAGTGAAATGACAAATAAAGAGGTCCTGATTCTCGGCTGAAAGTATCGTAGCGAATTCAAGGGGCAGCCGGGAGCCGCCGCAGCCGGGACGCGAACCCGGATTTCCCCACACCGCGGGCGGCTGCGCTAACCAGCCCGACCCGTTAGCCAACGGGCGAGAGAGTCTAGTCATTCGTGATCGTTACGCTAGCCCGCTCCTTCGGGAAACGTGCCCCCCCCCCACCACCACGCTTCAGCATACCAGCTCCCTCACGCCTCTGGGCGCGTGCGCTTCCCGATGGCCTCACGGTCTCACCATCCCACTTCTGACACCAATGTAGCGAATTTGAGGAGCAGCCGGGAACCGCCGCAGCTGGTACGAGACCCCGGGTCTCCCGCACCACGAGAGACTATGTTAACCAGTCGACTAAGGGCTAGCGAGTCTAGTCATCCGTGGTCGTTACAGTATGTTGCTGAGACAACGCACCCGTGCCTAGTGAACGTACTCTGGGTAAGTAAAGGTTACTAAAGAGTCCCACGCTGGTTATGTCTGTCTGGCTAGTTTGCCTGGTATCCTGTGTATACGTGTAATGTGAACTGTTGTACTTGAGCTTTTGGACAAACATGGCTGACGTCATAGAAGGGGGGGAAAATCGGGATTCCCCACTTTCCAAGTGCTCCTCGCTGTCCACGGCTAAAAAAGAAAATAAAATAGATAAAAAATAAAAATGGGTCAAAAGGGTCAAAAAATGCTAACAGCAATGACAGTACCTTTCGCCTTGATTAGCCAGTTAGCATTTTGCGACCCTCGATCAAAGAATTCTTTAACAGACGTGCAGCCGTCTTACAACAGAAACACAAAGATGAGACTAAGTGGTCACAGATATAACTGAAGGTGACAGAAAGTGGGTTTTGTAATATTGGCCTTTATCCTTCCATGATGAAGGATAACCCTAACCCTAACCTCTCTTTCGTTTTCCCTCCAAAAGCCTTTGGTAGAATTTGGCTATTAGCATAAGCACTAAACAAAACAATGGCAGCGCATAAACCAAAGCTATGTTCAGGAGAATACCGTAAGGACTCATAAAGAAAGTTCACCAAAGTGGAACAAAAAGTCCCCCCCCCCTCCAAGGCATGCATTTAAAAGGAGCATTAAAAAACAAAACAAAAAAATGTTTCGTTTATCAGCTTGTTGCTACAGGATATAGGGTCCTGCATGAACACAGGACTATCTATATGAGAGATTTCTGCATCTTTGTTTTCTATTTTCCCATCTCATTAGTTTGAGTTGGGTGGGAATGTGCTGGAGATTGCTAACCGGAGGTTGTGTCATTAGGTCAGCTATGTCTTTATCAAACTTGGCTCACGATGATCCACAGACCTTGTTGTGAGCAGTTTCATGTAGGAACTGTTTTCTTAGACCAAACTACACCCACATGAAACTGCCCACAACAAGGTCTGTGGATTATCTTGAGTAACCAGGTCATGGTTTCTGGAAAGAGAAATAACTGCTGAGTTTTTCAATTTTATTTTATTTTATTGTTTTTGGCGCTTTGAGCACCACAGGCCGAGTGCCATCCACTTCCATTGTATTGGAGAGAAGACAGACATCCCTACGGCCGATATCTCCAAAACTCAGCAACTCACACCAAAACGATCTAGATAGATAAATAGCAGTGCAGGTAAGGGGAAATACATTATTTTCAATTTTGGGCTGAACTGTCCCTTTAAGATAACATTACTGCTTCTGGCAGCCATCACCCCTGCAGCCTGCTCCCTGCCCTCACTATCTTCCATTTATAGGTGAGTGCAAGATAACGACTGTACCAACCAGTTCACAGTATTGTGCCAGGAAAGAGAGAGCAAGAGAAAGAGAGAGAGAGAGTGAAACAGAAACAAACCCTGTACTGATAGGTATATTTTTTTGTACTTTTTGTGTACAGTAGTTTATCAGAGCTATTCAAAAAGTGTACTGGTTGGGCACCCAGAAGTATTTGTGTGATGTGCAAGCATCATGTGGTTGCACTGCCAAATGTTCATAGCAGACCCAGCATGGGTAACAGAGTCGTGGCTATATCACTGCCACCATTTTTCTGTAGTATATGTGTTGAGCCTGTACTTTAGCTATAAATTCACGTAAATCTATGGTCTTTATGCCCATAGAAAATTTCACTTTTTTACAGGTGAAGTGGGAGGGGGGGGGGCACTTCAAATGTGGTCGCCCTGGGGCACCGCACTGTGTTAATCCGGGCCTGGCAGTAGCAGTGGTGTGCTGGCCATCAAGCATACCAGGACAAATCCCGGTGGGCTGCCGCATCGGTGGGCCAGCGGACCCTCAGAAAATCCATAAAGTTTTTACTGGCCCGTGTGCCTGTCATTCGGGACGTGCTGCATGCAGGTTCTGGTACTGGGCTCACTGGCCAAGGAAAGGAGGGCCCCAAAAAAAAAAAAACTAGAGAAAAAAAAGGCAGCAGGCGTGAAACCGTCCGAACCCATGGTGCACCTGTGCTGCGGATGTAGGTGGAGCAAGTCAGGTATCGATGAGAAAGGCGGGGGGACCAGCGAATAGAGATTATATTCCGAGGATTAGTCAAAATGGTTAGTCCTAAAATGTCATGTGTAAAACTAGGCTAACTAGCTAGCTAGCTTTAGCATGTCTTCGCCTCTGTAATCCCCCAGGGATAAATCCAGGACTGAGTTTCTTTCCCAGTACTCCCCTGAGCAATAGTCCCCTCAGCCAAGGACTACGTTTAATCTGCATCTGGGACACCAGTCCCCTAATGTTTCGAAGGTGTTTCTCAATCCCTACAAGTCACTGTGATTAAAAAATGGAATAATGAAAGCTGGTGAATAATTTAGGGGTTTTTAATCAGCCAATGCGGCCTGTAAGAGACACGATTTAAACTCTCGTCCGAGGCAAAGCGACGTATGCAATAAACCTGTCTACTTATGGACACGTGGCAGACATTGAGATCGTCGACCAATGGGCGAACAGACATGGACAGAGATAGATGGACCGAGAGAGAGAGACAGAGAGAGATTTGTATTTATTCATTTGTAGTTGTGGAAAAGAGACAAGCTTTCATTTTGATTTTAAAAAATCTCTTGTTCTCTGTCCTCTTTATTCTGTCTTTGTTCCTCTTTCTAACACCTCTCTCTTTATCCCCCCCCCCCCCCTCTCTCTCTGTCTTTGCCAGAGTTGATTCCACGGTTTTCTATGCGGTGAAGTTTTTAAGATGGCACTGCCAACTTCTTTGCCAATCTCTTCTGGGAAGCTGCGTGGAGCCCGAGCTCTCCAGGTGTCACCCGGAGTCTTTGCCAGGTTCTCAACACCAGGTTGGCGAGGATTTGGCAGGCGGCTCCAGAAATCAAGAAGAGTCGGTCTTGTAAGACCACGAAGCTGTCTCACGGCGCACCGAGGACGGCAGAAACTGGCACGGCCAACGCGGAATGCCACGTGAGGATTTTCTGCCAGGCTTAGCGCTCTCGGGCAACTGTTGGGGGAGCGTTGAGTTTTGAGGAAGTCAGGCCCGGCGCCAGTTTGACCTCACCGGCCGTCTTCAACAGACAGCCATGACAGGGCGCATGTCAACTAGCGCTGGGATCATTTTAGGTCCTTTGGCAGAAGAGCAAGAGCCAACTGTCCAACTCTGGCGCGTGCGGTTGCCCTGTCTTCCCTATGGCGCATCTCGAACGACACGCGCGCGTGCGCGCGCGCGCTCACACACGTCTCAACTGCATTCGCAGTTCTCGGTGATGTATTGATCCCTGCTCTCCATAGACCTTTAACCTGGGCCGGAGTCAACAGCTGTGAGACTCAGTCTGTCACTTCAGGCCAGCTCATCCCCTTCCACACACACACACACACACACACACACACACACACACACACACACACACACACACACACACACACAAACAAACACACACACACACACACACGACTGGCCATGGCACACCCCTAAATCACCACACACACACACACACACACACAAAACCACACACACACACACACACACACACACACACACACACACACACACACACAACTGGCCATGGCACACCCCTAAAAAAACCCACACACACCCACAGGGACACACACACACACACACACACACACGACTGGCCATGTCACACTCCTAAAACCCCACACACACACACACACACACACACACACACACACACACACACACACACACACACACACACACACACACGCACACACACACGCGCACACACACGACTGGCCATGTCACACTCTCAAACCACCACACGCACAGACGCGCGCGCGCGCACGCACACACACACGGCTGGCCATGGCACACGCCTGAAACACCACACACACACACACACACACACACACACACACACACACACACACACGGCTGGCCATGGCACACGCCTGAGACACCACACACAGTGCTATCAGTCTGCCTCATAGTTGTAGAGACGGTGTTGTGTTTTTATATCCAAATTTGGCCAAGTATCTATTTTAGATGAATAAGCATTTCATTTACGAGCATTATTACACCCCCCCCCCTCCAGCTTTATCCAACCATTTGCTTCGCCACCTCATAAACCGAGCGCTATGGTTTGGAACCTTTGAAGTACTTCAGTAAAACAAATTCCTTTTGACTTGTGGGGGGGGGGGTTAAACTCGCCGATGGGGGGCGTCCGGGTAGCGGAGCGGTCTATTCCGTTGCCTACCAGCACAGGGATCGCCGGTTCGGATCCCCGTGTTGCTTTCGGCTCGGTCGGGCGTCCATACAGACTCGGTGCGTAGCTGTAGTCCACCGACTTCCGGTTCCTACTGCAGCGGTCACACCAGTTTCCTGTTTGTTGGCGCGCGCTACTGACAATGGCATCTTTTTCGCGATGCCTGCAGGATTTAGCATTGGATACATGTCGACCACATGCACACAACTGTCGACACACTTTCTCCTGCACCTGCCAGCACACTGGGGAACAGTTTCAAGTTCAAGCTACGTCCACAGTTCCGTCCGTCCGTCCGTCCGTCCGTCCGTCCGTCCGCTCATCCTCATAACTTGACATGTGCAACTTGAAACCGTTCACCAGTTTGCTGGCAGGTGCGGCAGGAAACTGGTATGACCGCTGCAGTAGAAACCGGAAGTCAGTGGACTACAGTTATGCGCAGAGCCGATTGGCCGTGTCTGCGGGTGGAAAGCCTGATGCGGGTATGTGTACTGGTCGCTGCACTAGCGCCTCCTCTGGTCGGTCGGGGTGCCTGTTCGGGGGGGGGGGGACCTGGGAGGGGGGGGCGAATACCGTGATCCTCCCACGCGCCATGTGCCCCTGGCGAAACTCCTCACTGTCAGGTGAAAAGAAGCGGCTGGCGACTCCACATGTATCGGAGGAAGTGCGCAGCCCTCCCCGGATCGGAAGAGGGGGTGAAGCAGAGAGCGGGACGGCTCGGAGGAGCGGGGCTAATTGAAAAGCCTCGAGTGGTACTTCAAGCACTGACCTGTGGACAATGCACCAGATCAGCTTTAAACTTTAAGATCGCTCTCTCTCTCTCTCTCCCTCTCACCCCCCCCCCCCCTCTCTCTCTCTCTCTCTCTCTCTCTCTCTCTCTCTCTCTCTCTCTCTCTCTCTCTCTCTCTCTCTCTCCCTCTCTCACTCACTCACACACGCACACACGCACACACTTACACGTTTATGCATGCGTACGCACGCGCACGCACGCGCACACGCCCGGGTCAAGGTCAAGACAGCGGCGCTCGGGGAGAGGGGAGATTTATGAAGAACAGTCTCCCAGTCTGGTCTGTTTCCATGTGCCGCCGCAGCCCTCGGAATCCCCTCCTTTGACAGCCACCGTCAGTTTTACGGCGAACGTGGCCAATTAAAAGTAACCCAGGCCAGGTATCCGCTCTGCTGCCCGATGCCGCTGACACCCAACCCCTCTCGCGTTATTCAGCGCAGGGATATTTTCAAATACAGCCTGTCTGCGCTGCGGCGGGATTTATCACACAACTTCTCCGAGCTATAATGAGTTAATTGGTAGTGGAAGAACTCTTTAGATGACTGGAAATACTACCAACCTATTGCCAAGTAATATTCAAATATAGTACTTTTTTGTTTTGTTCCCCCCCCTCTTTTTCTCCCCAATTGTAGTTGACCAATCCACTCTGCTCATATAGTCCACTGACTTCCGGTTTCTACTGCAGCGGTCACATCAGTTTCCTGGTGAGTGAGGAGTTTCACCAGGGGGCCGTGGCGCGTGGGAGGATCACGCTACTCCCCCCCAGGCGCCCTGACCGACCAGGACACTTACCCACATACCGGCTTCCCACCCGTGGACTCGGCCAATTGTGTCTGTGGTGGCGCCCGGCGGGGGATCCGAACCGGCGACCCCCATTTTGGTAGGCAACGGAATAGACCGCTACGGTATCCGGACGCCCCACTTTTAATACACCTTTATCAATACTGTAGCGAATTCGGGGGACAACGCAACCACAGGAAGTGCCGCGACCGGGAAGCGAACCCGTATCGCCCGCACCGCAGGAGGCATCGCTAACCGCTCGACTAAAGGCTCAGACCCGCGAGCCGGCGGCCAGCGTGTCTACTAATCCATGCACGTTACACTACTGATAATGGTGATTAAACATCTTCATTTTAGTAATCATAAACCACTGTTATTAAAATGCTGCTAGCACTACTACTACTACTACTACTACTACTACTATTAACAATAATAACGATAATAATGATGATAATAATAATGATAATCACAATGATAATAATGATGATAATAGCAATAAGAGTAGTTTTAGTAGTGGGCTGCGTATTAAAAGCTGTGTAAGAGCTTCTGCACATTGCTTGTTGTTTCTTTGCAACAGTAACAGGCGGGGATACAAAGCACACAGAAGCTGCTTAAATACGACATCAGCAGACATGTCTCCAAAGCAACAGGCTATTTCTGTCGCGCTGTATTCGACAGAACAAAACATTTCCAGCAGCAGCAGCACGACACAGGCAGGTAAGGGGTTCCCCTCGGCTGCCTGAATGCAAGGCCCGAAATGCTGTCTGCGTTGTCAAAACTGCAGGTTGCAACCCCCGCCACGGTTAACACCACTTCCCCTGCAAAAGTGCCATGGGAATAGGTTTTCATCGTTGCGTGAACGAGGACAAGCAATACGCTAAGCACCAGCATCAATATGAGCTGGTCCTGCCTTTACCTTGTGCGTCATACTCAGACCTTGTCATCACCAAACTACTTGCAATGAGTCAACAGAATATGGTGTCTACTGCTGCTAATAAAGATGCTTCCATCCACAAAAATTCTATAAAAAAAAAAAAAATATATATATATATATATATAATAGCGAATTCGGGGGACAACGCAAACCACAGAAACTGCCGCGGCCGGGACGCGAACCCGTATCGCCCGCACCGCAGGAGGCGTCGCTAACCGCTAGACTAAAGAATCAGACATACGAGCCAGCAGCCAGCGTGTCTTCTTATCCGTGCACGTTACAATATATATATATATATATATATATATATATATATATATATATATATATATATATATATATATATATATATATATATATCACAGTATTCCATACAGTGTTCAAACCACTGTAATGTCAAATAGATTATTATAAAGATACTTCAAACTTGACTTTAACATCTCCCTGGTCATCCAGTCTCTCCTCTGTTTTCTTCTACATCATGGTGACGTGGATGAAATGTTGTGCATCCAGCAGAGAGAAACCGTCGCCACCACCTGCTGCTCCACCATGCCTTCAAACACCCCTTTCCCCCCCTTATATGATACCTTCTTGTTCTTGCTCCATTTTCTTTCTTTTTTTGACATCCCCCCCTTTCCCCTTTCCCTTTCCCTTTCCCTTTCCCTTTTTCTCCCCAGTTGTACTTGGCCAGTTACCCCAGTTTCCGAGCCGTCCCGGTCGCTGCTCCACCCTCTCTGCCGATCCGGGGGAGGGTCTGCAGACTACCACATGCCTCCTCCCATACATGTGGAGTCACCAGCCGCTTCTTTTCACCTGACAGTGAGGAGTTTCACCGGGGGGACGCAGCGCGTGGGAGGATCACGCCCCCCCCCCCTCCGAACAGGCTCCCCGACCGACCAGAGGAGGCGCCAGTGCAGCGACCAGGACACATACCCATCCGTGTGAGAGCGGTGGAATTTATGACTCAAAACAATATTCTCCATTTTGATTCCTGGCAAAACCAGGTCCAGAAAGTAACACTCCGCACCGTATATTTCCCCCACCCATTTAGTGGCTTTCGTTCCCCTACCTAGCTGAGGAATGGCGTTGACGAGAATCAACCGGTTTAGTACATGGGTGGAGCAAATACCCGGTTAGGATTTTGACTCTCTGGACCTGGTTTTAGCCACAGGGCAGCAAAAACATGTGCGTTTAAATTCGCATTTTGTGTGAAAGCAATCAGGGAAAAAAAACCCATTGTATTGTAACGTGCATGGATAAGTAGACACGCAGGCCACTGGCTGGCGGGTCTGACCCTTTAGTCCAGTGTTTCTCAACCGGGGGTCCGCGGACCCCTAGTGGTCCGTGGTGTAATTGCAAGGGGTCCGTGAAAATAAAATATCTTTAAAAAAAAAGATCCTATGACATTTATAGAAATAGGATTATTTTACTCAAATGTGACTGAGACCTTTATCTACCTAAACTATAAAGGGTAACAGGACTTTTTTCTCTAATCACATCTGTTTCACAAGTGTAATCTATTGTATTTTAATAAGAGATCTCGCTCCCGTTTGCATTGTTAAAAGTTACTGCATAACAATTCTGTTGTTACATCTATCTGAAAGTTACTGAATACATATTCTGTTTTGTTACCTATATCTGAAAGTTACTGAATACATATTCTGTTTTGTTACATATATCTGAAAGTTACTGAATACATATTCTGTTTTGTTACCTATATCTGAAAGTTACTGCATACGAATTCTGTTTTGTTAACTATATCTAAGTTACAACTGAAAGCTCTTATTTTTGCCCCAAAGAGTGAATAAATGCTATAATGCAATTTAAAATGCAGTTTCTACTGTTTCTATCAAATTGCAACCCCCCCTCCCCCAAGATCAGGTGGAGGGGTCCTCAGGGTAGATCAAAAATACGCAGGGGGTCCAGGACCCCAAAAAGGTTGAGAACCACTGCTTTAGTCTAGCGGTTAGCGATGTCTCCTGCGGTGCGGGCGATGCGGGTTCGCTTCCCGGCCGCGGCACTTCCCCCCAATTCGCTACACTGGTGTCAGAAGTGGGATGGAGCGACCGTAAGGCCATCGGAAGCGTATGCGCCCTGAGGCGTGACGGAGCTGATATGGAGGGAGTTTGGTTGGAAAAACCTGATAAGGTATTTCATTACAGCCTCTCACAAACCCCATTATGATAGTAACCTCCCCCCCCCCGTTTGCTGGAGAAACTGTGGCAACCAAAATGCAAACCACTGCCACGTTTTCTGGGATTGCCCCGTTATCAGACAATTGGGAGAGCGATACACAATGCCCGACAAGACGTCTTTAAATGTGGAATTTCCCTAGAAAGTAAGACCATATGGGGTATATCCCTCAAGAATGGTGGAAAAAAGATAAATATTTAATGAATATTTATCTTCTTTTTTTTTTACTGGTGGCTGGTAAAAAGACTCTCCCCAGGAAATGCTTATCACAGGAGAGCCCAACATAAACACAGGGATGGAAATTACAATGGACGTTTATAAGATGGGGACGATAACATCATCTGTCAATCATACATTGGAGCAATTTGCTGTACACGGGGGAAAATGGTTTGATTATGTAGCACCCCATAGGCCTGATTTTATTTTCACAAATCAATGATTATGTTGGAAAGAAAAAATCCCTCCCTCCCTGTAGATATTTTTTTCCCCTGTGTTTTGTTCCTTCTTTTCTATAGGTGGATCAAAATATATCTAGAAATATAGAAACAAGCACCAGCATATAGAGCAAAGACGTCCCTAGAAGTGCTTTCCTAAATGAACCTGGTAAAGAATATTCACATGTATTTAACTGAAAGTCACTAGAAGAACCCCGCTACAATGTAGCGGTTTGGTTCTCCACCCGTCTAAATCTGCCTCCTCTTCATCCTGCCAGCTAACCGCCTTCCCCCTGCCCCTAAACCCCCCCCCCACACTCCAACTCCCTCCCCCCAAATGCTCGGAATCATCTGAAATGCCGAGAAAAGTGGTTTTTAGCCATTTTTAGAAAATGCATATTTTGCATAATTATGCATAATTATGCATAATTATTTTAATTTTCTGCTATTTTTCTGGTCCTCTCTGGAACAATACCTACCACCTCCAAAAAAAAAAATTAGGCTCATAAGTGCATTTTTGCAAAAATGCATTTATTTTGCATAATGCCAAAACATTTCTAAGTCCCAGAAATGTTTCTTATATAGTAGGTTAAAAAAATCAAAGATGCTCAGAATCATCTGAAATGCCGAGAAAAGTGGTTTTTAGCCATTTTTTAGAAAAATGCATATTTTGCATATTTATGCATAATTATGCTTAATTTTAATTTGCTGGGATTTTCCCCTTGCTCTCTGAGACAATACCTACCACCTCCAAAAAGAATTAGGATCATAAACGCTTTAGTTTTCGGTCCCGCTTTCTACACTAACACACACACACACTAACACCACACACACACACACACACACACACACACACACACACACACACACACACACACACACACACACACACACACACATTCCGAAAATATATGAGTAGATTCCGGATGTTTAGCTGTTTGTTAATTTGTTAATTCCCACTTCCACTTCCTGCCGTCTAGACTACTGGAACTCCCTCTACTCTGGCCTCAGCCGAGCTACTTTAAATCGTCCACAGCTGGTTCAGCATGCAGCGGCTAGACAGCTAAGCAGAACTAGGGAAGCATGGTTAAAAATGTCATAACCAAAATATGTTGTATAATTACACAAAGTATCACCACATTATTATTATTGTCGTTGCTAACATTATTATTTCATGTTATTATATCATCAGGAAACGTTTATAGTAGCCCCGCCCTGTTGTGACCTCATTTCCTGTTAGTGGCCCCCAAAACGGATGTTTCCCCCTGACCTCTGCCTCTTTCCCGCTCTGGACATGTAGAAAGAGGCTACAGCAGGGAGCTGATCTGAAGTTTCCTGAAACCTCTCCTGTTTCGTTTCTATGCGACAGAATACAGATCCCATGCATGAGAGACGTTGTCCTGTCTTTCCTACACAACGCAAACGAAAAAGTACACCGGTCACACTCGCAGTAGGTCCCATGTTACCCCTACTCTTGCACCCCTCCACTGGCTTCCCGGAAAAATCAGAATAATCGATAAGATTGATTACATTGAAAGCGCTGCGCGAGCTTGCCCCCGGTTACAGCTCTGATCTTCTCATCCCTCATTCCACTTCCTGACCACGCCGATCCTCAAACCTCGGTCTTTCATCCACCCCTCACTCGGTCACTCCAGTTTCAGCCCCAGGCCTCTGGACTCCCATTAGATTCGCTGATCTCTGGACTGTTTTAAGCGGCTTTTAAAAACCCATCTTTCCAGGCAAGCCTTTTTTATAGAGTCTCACCCCTGACTTCTGTTTCGTTTCATTTTCAGCCTGGTCTGTTACCCCCGATGCCATGGTTTTATATTCATTCAATTTATTTTATGTATTGATTCGTATTTTTGTGTGTGGAGTGTAAAGCACTTTGTAACTCTGTGTTTT
Source organism: Lampris incognitus (assembly GCF_029633865.1). Lineage (NCBI taxonomy): Eukaryota > Metazoa > Chordata > Actinopteri > Lampriformes > Lampridae > Lampris > Lampris incognitus. The sequence continues at coordinate 33,978,478 of NC_079227.1, read as the reverse complement.
TAAGAGTGCTATATAAATAAAAAAGTTGCTTGCTTGTACCAAGATTATTCATTTAGAGACGTCTCTTTGGTTTCCGGGTTTGAGCTGTAGAGTGGGTCACTTGCTGACTCCTTCAAGGACTTGCTGACTGCTTCAATGACTTGCTGACTCCTTCAAGGACTTGCTGACTCCTTCAAGGATGATCCGCTGACGGACTGCACAATTATTAACGTCGCAAATGCTGCAGAGGTGATGCTGTGCTTTTGTTCATTCATTGCTGTTTTAGTTATTTTTCATGTGTTTTTTTTTCTCCCTGTTTTTCTTCTCTTTTTGGCCTTCTGTACTTTGTCATTTTGGTATTTATGCTCCTTAAAGAAACTCGATTAAAAACTAAAAAAAATAAATAATAATGAGACGGGATAGGATCGCGAATGCCCCTCCGCCTATCACCGCCACGAACACTGGTACGCCAGCGCCACCTCCGAAGATTCTTCTCTTTGATTGGCTGCTGCTCGCTTCTGCAGCGAGGTGACGACCGCCGTTATGGGGCATTCCCTGCCCGCTTAGGAGCTGGTAAATTACGCAATCCGTCGCTCCGGGACAGCCCATTGCAACCACAATAGGACACAGTCCCACGCGTCGAATACAGTATTAGTTCTACCACAGCTCAGCGTGCAACTAGTTTGAGTCAGCTTCCGTGACGTGTCATATAAATGTCGTGAATAAGGGCGCATGATTGTGGCTCACATTCCATGAAACGTCGCTAGTTTATGGTGATGCGAATATATTGTAACGTGCGTAGATACGAACACACGCCGGCCGCTAGCTGGCGGGTCTGACCCTTTAGTCCAGCGGTTAGCGATGTCTCCTGCGGTGCGGGCGATACGGGTTCGCGTCCCGGCCGCGGCACTTCCTGTGGTTGCGTTGTCCCCCCGAATTCGCTATAATATTATGTAACGTGCATGGATAAGTAGACACGCTGGTCCTTGACTAACGGGTCTGACCCTTTAGTCCAGTGTTTCTCAACCCCAGTCCTCAAGGACCCCCTATCCTGCAGATTTTCACTGTAGCCCTGCTTGTACTTACTCGACCAATCATCTCGAGGCACTTAATTATGCAAGGTGTGCGACGTCTGACAAAATCCATTGCTGATTGGTTGGATAACTACAAACAGGTGCCTATTCAGGGTTGCAAAGAAAATATGCAGGATAGGGGGTCCTTGAGGACTGGGTTGAGAAACACTGCTTTAGTCGACTGGTTAAAGTTGTCGCTTGCGGTGCAGGGGATACGGGTTCGCGTCCCGGCTGCGGTGACGGTATCTCGGACCGCCCCCCCCCCCGAATTCGCTCCAATATATAATCAATCAGTAACTAAATTTACGGAATAATCACATTTAATTTTCAGTTGCGAACCTCGGAATTTTGAATCGGATCAACCCGGGGAGCCAGTCCCCGACAGGTTTAACGGTTTCCATTGGGAGCGGCGTAGGGAAAGCTCTACTTTCCGAGCTGCGCGCCGGCACCCGAACGCGGCCGTCGGTACCTACGAGGAGGAGGGGGGAACCTAATGGAAGCCTTCGTCTCGGCGCAGAGCGAGACAATCGAGCGCGATCTAGATCGGAACTAACCACACGTATCGGAAGGGCCGAACTCGAAATCCGCGTCACGCATCGCCGACCCGCGTGTGATATTCTCCTCGCGTGGGGGGGGGGGGGGGGAGCCGGGGCCGCCCGCTCGGCGTGAAAGTTGACAATTTGGCCCGTGTTTATACTTGTGGTCCGGCAGCCCGGAGCAGGGAAGGAGGCCCGCTCCCGTGTTGAGTCCAGTGTGTTTGGCGCTGTCCGACGCCTTTAGCGCACCGTGTAAGTGGCCACCATTAACGCGTTTGAAGCCGCTACGAAGTAATTGGCGGTGGGGTTTTTTTTTCCGGGTATATTCGTGGCGTCTCGACCCCCGGCTAGTGACGCGAATTGTCGTTATTTTGTAGCCTGCCTGTGATATCAGCTAGGGGGGGGGCTAACCAAGCGCAACCAGCTCATTAGCCCCCCATGATGGCCCGGCTATGCTAGCTATGCTACAAGCTACCTAGCTTGCTGCGCTCGGAACTATTACTCAGTTGTGACCGTACAATACGTAGAGTCCCGCTTTGTGTTTAGATGTAAAACTTTTTCGTATATCCTTGTGTGTGTTTGCGTCGGTGTTTCTTTTCCTTTCTTTCTTTCTTTCTTTTTTGTAATAGTTTCACTCACTAAAATTAGCGTCCCGCTAGTTTCACCACAAGCTAGCTAACTTAAGTTGACGGCTAAGCTTAGCCTCGGTGTGCCATAACAGCTGGCTAAGTTGGAGCAGCTTCACTCAGAAGGGGAATTGAGGCGTTTATTGGTTGCCTTGCAGGGAGGGTTGTTTGTTTTACAAATGCCCAGACGGCCTGATTACTAGCTCGCCATTTGGTCGAAAACAAACGACGGGTCAGTACGAATAAGTGAAGTCGTGACCCAGGTGGTTAGCTCTTGGTCTGCTTATTGAAGACACCCGGGCACAGGGTGGTACATGCAGGAAAAGCCTGTCTTGTTTGTCAACACGTCTGCTCTAAACTGTGTTTTACTTGGTTCTGTGAGTCCAGTTTGGCTGATACCTTTTGTGCTCTTAAAGTTTTAAGGTTAGCGTTTTACCCTGCTTGAGAAGGTGCATTTTAAAAACCGCTACTTTTTACTTCCTTTTCCTCTTCTGCAGAAAATATGAACCAGATGCTACAATGACATCCCGATTTGGTAAAACCTACAGCCGAAGAGGTGGGGAGGGTACGTCCAAGTTTGATGAAGTCCTCTCCAACAAGAGAGCCACCCTCAGCACCAAATGGGGTGAGACCACCTACAAGGCTAAGGTGGGCTCTAAGCGCATTGGTGCCCCCAAAAATGACTCCGTGCTGGATATTCACAAGAAGCCTCGTCTAACTGATGACAGCTCAGAGGATCCATTTGGTTTTGACAGTGATGAAGAGTCCAAACCAGTGTCGTCTCGCAGCGTCCCCCTGGCCAGCAGCAAGGCCTCACCAGCCAAGCCAGCCTCAGCAGAGCCTCCTCAGGCTGAGAGACCAGACTACTCTTTGGATGCGGGGAGTAAGTCCAGCTTTCAGGGATGGTCCCAGACCTCGGTGCCTAGTCGAGGACAGAGCAGTGACAGGAGCCAGCCCAGGGTAGTTGAGGATACAGCCAGGTTCTTCAACAGCATTATTACCACTACAGGTAAAAAGATGGTGATTTTGAAAATTTAGAGCAGATTTTATACTACATTATATTTAAATTACAAAGCACCCAGCTCTTCAGGCAACACATAGAAATAATTTGGCTAATTGGATTTTATTTTTTAAACGGATGATAAGAAGACTAGCCTCTTGCAGAAATTGGTTTAACTCAACAGTCACTGACTGTGGACTCACGGTGATCTATTTACTGAGTAAGCATGCTTTTCTTGCATGTGGTCGCACAGTCACTCTGAGGAGTTTCCTTTTGCACCACAGTCTTGTTGTTAGCCAATAAGAAGTTGGAAGAGTTATGCCTTGCTCAACAGCAGCTCGGTGGATGTTATTTAGGGAATCTAGAGTCTCTCCAGTGTTTTGCACCAATTGAGGCATTTGCATAAGCAACTTCCTGGTTATTTGCTCTTTTCTTGAATCATCGGGCTGCCACTGCCCCACTAAAGCATTAGGTTGATCAAACTGCTAAAGGTGATATCGGCATTATGAGATGAATGCTTTTTATTGACTAAATTGGCCGGAATTTCTCTTCTAATGTGAATTCCTTGGCCTCCAAGGAGCTGCCAGACCTGATTAAATTATTTTAATATTGTATTGGATGTTTGCCTTAGCTTGTCCTGCCAATATATTGGTGGTGTTTTCAATGCTGACAGTCATCATACTTAGTAAACCATGTCTTATTATAGTACTTCACTCTTAGAACAAATACATTTAGACACATGAACACCTCCATAATATCAGTTCTCATCTTGTAGAAGGCAGAGTTTCCAGCACGAGATTCCCAGGAGTGTATTTAGCATCCCTCCGTTGGGCTTCCAAAGACAGGTACAAATCATCAGCTTGGCAAATGCCTTCCGTGAATCTCCTCTAAATCACCCACAGGGGAGATGCAGAATAAAACCAATCAGTTTTTATTGTCTTCATTATGTAGATGCTGAGTGTGGATGTCTATGCGGTTGGCAGACAGGTGTAGGGAGATGGTTATAGATGGAGCTCACAGAGATTTATGCCATGTGGCGGTGATAATGATTTCTTGCTTGGTGTCTTCAGCATTTCAATAAAGCAGATTGTGTGTGTGTGTGTGTGTGTGGGGGGGTGGTGGCAGCTGTAACCAGGACGGTAAAAGTCTTCCTGTTGGCCATAGTGATGTAAAGTGGATTTGTGAATGAACAAGCCGACAAAAACACTTGTACCCTTCACACACTCAATAACTTGAATAGGTCTGTGTTTGAGCAGGTCACATGTTGATTGAGGACTCCCTGCCTTGGCGTCTGCTGACACGGAATTATTCTTATGTTAATCGCTATCAGATATTGCAGTAACTTCAGCAGGACTCATTTTCTAGTAAAACAAATCTAGGCATAATATTTGCTTTCACCCTCTGTCTTCACTGGATGTGCTTGTCATTGTTCAGGGCTGGAAAGCTTAAATAAGGTAGACCAGGAGGATTCTTCTACTGTAAGCCTGTCTGAAGGCCAAGCTAAAGTGAAAGAAAGATGGTTGTACTTATGGAGCCGGAAGCCACATTGAGGTGAGAGGTTAGCTTAGCAGTTAAAGATCCTACTCAAATCCAGCCTTTGGCCTTGCTTCACCCGTGCACTAAACCAGTTGATTCTAATCAACACCATTCTTCAGCTAGGTATGAGGAACTAGTTAGCAGAGTCGGCTGGTTTAATACGTGGGTGGAATAAATGCACAGTAAGGACTTTTACTTTCTGGAACTGATTTTTACAGCTTTGACTACCATGAGTGGTGCCGATCACTCAAAATTACCCCCTTGCTGCTGCTGACCAATCAGATACTGGAGCTTTGTGTACACATGAAAGATGCTGCAACATTTTTTGCTTGTCTCACTTCCTTAGTTCGGTTTTGTTGTCCTACCAAGGCTACCGTTAAACGTTACACCACGCTGTGCTGTTTCACTGTGCTAATTATCATCACCATCAGGCTAAAACAATGTATATAGCAAAGGAGCTAACTTTACAATAACTGTAAAAGTCATTATTTCACTGTTTCATAACCAAACACAGGCTTTGTAAAACACTTAATTTGTATAGGAACATTGATGGGTTCATGTACAGTTGGTTTAATGAAAAGAAAATTACTAAATTTGCTGAAACATGGTTTTTCTCCTGACAGCGATATGTTCTTTAAAAAAAGCACACGGTGTGAAACTACGAGCAGTGTCATCTTGCTATGACTCACCTTTAAATTCACTGGGACTTGAAGCTGTGATGAATGTAAAGCAACCTTTAGAGAAAATCAATATTGAATTTCGCCACCTTCTTAGTCATATTTTCAAGTTTTTCAAAAAACAGAATAAACTGACAAATTTTGTTTCAGTTTATTCTGTCTAGTTGGTACCGCTCCACCTCTCGCACCAGCTCAGGCTCCCTTCTCTGCCAGAATAAACTGACAAATTTTGTTTCAGTTTATTCTGTTTTTTGAAAAACTTGAAAATATGACTTAGGCCATTATTTTAGAAGGTGACGATTTGTAGTCACGGAGTTATGACATGCACAATGGCCAGGTCAAAACCAAAATATCTGACCGGGTGTGACATAACAACTGTCAACAGTGCTGCAACGCATAACAATTTGATTTTTTTTAATTTTTTTTTAATTTTCATATACTCTATTGATCCCCGTAGGCGAATTACACTCTGCATTTAACCCATCCTAGCTGTGTAGCTAGGAGCAGTGGGCAGCCACCGTGCAGCACCCGGGGACCAATTTCAGTTTGTCTTGCCATGCCTTGGCCAAGGGCACAGACAGGCAGAGTATGAACCCTAACATGTATGTTTTTTTGATGGTGGGGGAAACCGGAGCACCCGGAGAAACCCCACCGCAGACGCGGGTTTTCCATACAGAGGATGACCCCCAAGGTTGGACAACGCGGGGGGTTCGAACCCAGGACTTTCTTGCTCTGAGGCGACAGCGCTAACCATTGTGCCACCCTGCCGCCCAATTTATTTATGAGTCAGTCACATTTCACAGACAAAATAATGAGCTACAGATTACTCTTTGAAAACTTGTCACTGAATGGTAAAGAAATTATTTTTTGTTGCACATGTACTTTTTGCTTTTCATTATTAGTAATAACATTCATTTTCATATTTCACCGATTCGGGGTTAAGTGGGCGGACCTACCATTAATCGCTATGGTAGGTGAAATGCTGAAGGCTTTCCCTTGTTCGAAACAAAAGTACACTGTACTAACCTACTGGTGTGGCTCCTTCGTTCATACATGTTAAATTTGGTGTGGCTCCTCAGCACGGACTATTTGTTTTCAGCTTACTAGCTGGCAAGAGGTTCGGTTAATGTTTTGAATCACTGGCCACCCTCTCACTGTATGCTCCCTAGATGACTTAGTGACAAGCCCTGGTCTCCCAGCTTGCACCCTACTTCGGCCCTACTTAATGGTGTGTGTGTGGTGCATACTGTGTGTTGCCAGCTCAATGGTTCTGGGTTCTATGTTGGATTTTCCAACCGTGCTAATTATGTATTGGCCTTGACTGGATTGAAAGTCAGAGCTAGGTCAACAAAGGTCACAGGATGGTGACAGACGGTGATAAGAGGCCCGGCTTTGCTTAGGGCCCTGACACACCAGGCCGATATGTCTGGCCATCGGTGAGCGCCTGTGACCCTAATTTTTGTGGCGTGTCCTGCACCGTCGGCACTAGTCGGACCCCCGTTGGCAGCTTTTTGGCTGTTTCAGCATGTTGAATCGGCGGAGCCCATCGGTGAGAGAGATCACTCCGATTGACTGTTCAGCTTAGTAAATCAGTGCAGAACGTACATGCAAGTTGGCCGTCGGCTGTAGTCTTTGCAGTGTGTTCAAGTGCTATTTTTTGGCCCAGACGGCAGGCAGCGTGAGGCGACGCAACAGTCGGCCTTTGTCGCCGCTAGTCGGTTTGGTGTGTCTGGGCCCATAGACTGATTGGTTCTGTTTTGCATGCCTTTTATAGGCGATTACTGGTATATTGGCTGTAATAGTCAAGTCGAGTTTACTTGTGTTGCCCAAAATCACAAGGTAGTCTTGAAGGGTTTTACAATCGGTGCGGTATACAACACCCCTTATCCTTAGACCTTCGACTTATATGAGGAAAAACTCCACAAGAAAACTTTTGTCAGGAAAAAAAACATGGGAGAAACCTCAGGAAGAGTTACAGAGGAAGGATCCCTCTTCCAGGACGGACAGACATGCAATATGTGTCAAATGCACAGAGTGCACAAAAGTAACAGAATTATAATGTACCACCACAGATACACACAGTAAGGTAATGTAGAATAAGGTTAATACATAGATTTTTAAGTAAATGTAAATGGAGTGCAAAGCATATTTAGCGAATCTGTGACAATCCCAGACAACGTCAGGCAAACCCCCCAGTGCAGTCAAGAGCTAGCCGGGACCCCACACCACAAAACGGGGGCGCTTGAGAAAAGTGCCCGTGACATAGTGAATACAGACTGGCCTTCTTGTGGAAAGCACTTTTGATAGTAAACATCTACCCTTCTTAAGTGTGGTTATTTATTTATTTATTCCCCCCCCCCTTTCTTTTTTTCTCCCCAATTGTATCCGGCCAATTACCCCACTCTTCTGAGCCATCCCGGTCGCTGCGCCACCCCCTCTTGCCGATCCGGGGAGGGCTGCAGACTACCACATGCCTCCTCCGATACATGTGGTGTCGCCAGCTGCTTCTTTTCACCTGACAGTGAGGAGTTTCACCAGGGGGACGTAGCGCATGGGGGGGATCATGCTATTCCCCCCAGTTCCCCCTCCTCTCCGAACAGGTGCCCCGACTGAGCAGAGGAGGCGCTAGTGCAGTGAGCAGGACACATACCTACATCCAGCTTCCCACCCACAGACACGGCATATTGTGTCTGTAGGGACGACCGACCAAGCCGGAGGCAACACGGGGATTCGAACCAGGATCCCCGTGTTGGTAGACAACGGAATAGACCGCCATGCCACCCGGACGCCCCCTTAAGTGTGTTTTAGCAAGACGCTGATTATCCTTATGGGCCTCAATGGAGAATCACAAAAATAGCTATAAGACCCATTGCTGACCCCCCCCCCCCCTGGGGTTTACCAGATTCTTTTCACCCCTTCAAACTTGGAGAATGAGGGGAATGCCAAAGCTCATTCTTCAGATGTTTTGGTTAATGTGTTAGTTTTTTTTCTTTCTTTAAGCTCTGAAGAGAGGGGACAAATGAAACAGTGTAGCCGTGATACCATCCTTTTAAGATGCTGTTACTGCACAAAAATATGGACGTTGTTTTGAAGTTATACTGTGAAGCGGTTTCCCCTCATTGCTCGAAAGGCAGGAAGTCCTACATTCTGACCTGTTGTTCACAGTAAAAGCTCATAACAAGATGTCTCTCCTTATAATCGCAGTATTTTCATTGTCTTAGTAATTCTTCCCTCATTGTTTTGTTTGGGAAAAACCTGAATATTTCAAAGGAACATGCGGAAATTTTGGTAAATAAGGTGTTTTGGTCAGCCTATTGTGGAGCGCTGAGAGGGCTTGCAGTTGTTTCCTATTTGTATGAGTTGGCAATAGTAGGTTTTAGACCTAACTAAATAAAGTAAAATGAAAATAAAGCATGTTGAACCCACACGGACCACTGTCAATCCCACATAACAATCCAACAGAATAAGTCATCTCCGCAGTATAGCATATACAAGGCATTGTGCATGTTGACAAATGTCATAGTACCCACATAAGGGTACATGTGGTAAAAGGACGACAGGAATTTGATGACTTGGAGTCATAATTGTTGTTTTCTTTTAATTCCTTATGGTCAGTTCAAACAGCTATGGGTCAGTTAAGGAGCGTGGAATGTGGTCAATGTTTTTTTTTTTTAAAGTTTGACAGTGTTGTGGATCCCAAATTATGACAATACGTACCATTGGTCAAAGTCTTTTTCTTTCGAACAATGAATGTTTGATCCTGGGGATTCCCTAGGATAGTGTTTTCTGAGCCAGGTTTTCAAGTCAGTGACCTTAATCCATATCTGTTTCATTTCCTTAACATTTTTGTCTCTGATAATCCAATTTGAAAATATCTTAGTTTTCAATTTCTATTGACTAACATAGATAAAAAGTGGGAACTGATGCAGTCAAACACTGATGGTTTGCCTGTGATCTTTTTCAACTATTACAGCCAACTTTAGAGAAGGAACATTGAGGTCAGATGATGGGTTTCTATGGTGATATCTGTCATGAGATTAAATGTTTAAATTGTTTTATCATTGTCAAGTGTGATCTTATTACCTGAATAGACATTGTTCATTTGAGCATAGTTGCTGCTTGTTTCACAGTAACCAAATTCTCTCTCTTTGTGCTGTAGGAAAGTCACAGCAGAGCTCCTCCTCGTCAGAGAAGCAGCACAGCTACTCCTGGTATCGGAATGCTTCAGAAAGTGACAAGAAACCCTTGGCCCAGACCACCACGCTGAAGACCGAGTCTAAGGCAGACTCAACATATGATGCCTGGGATGCCATCATGGGCCTGCACCTGCCATCACCCAGCCAAGGACCCCTCAACCCACCCTCTACCCTCTGGGCATCAACTGTGGTCACCGCTAGCAACAATAGCCTTGGACAGAGCTTAGGTCCGGGGCACACCAGGGAGGAGAAGGTTCCGTCTCCACAGCGGCTGCAAAGCCCAAGTGAGGATTTAGGCAGTGACTTAGATTTTCCAGTGGAGCCTTCCGAAGCGGAGGACCACTCCCACACCTCATCCTCACTTGTTAGAAACGCCAACTGTCGGACCTACAGGAGGCCCATTAAACAGGGCTCTCGCAAAGCCTCGGACTCCAGTAGCTACACCAACAATATATTTGACGCCGAACTTCCCAAAGTCACTTCTGACAGGCATAATAAGACAACCAGCAGTGGGGCGGGGCGGGGTAGGACGAGGGACTACACAGTGCTTCATCCATCCTCCCAGTCAATGTGTAATGTCACCAACCAAGAGCGAGGGGTGGAGGAGTTTAACAGTGGCGGAGCACCCTCTAGCGGTAGCGTCACTGCTGGTTCTGGGGCCACAAAAGAGTTGGGAGAGGCAGGCTGGCAAAGAAAGAAGACGGAACCGGCCACAACCAAACTCAGGTACCGCACTACTCAGCTAGCACTGGGCACCACCGGAAATCATTGTCTACTGATTACTAGGGCAGATAGTTCACCTTCATTACTGGTTCAAAAAAGGATGGTTGCATACGTCATTGGTAAAATTCATTACTGCATTGAAATAACCAGTAACCCACATATTGAGTAAGAAGTTGTACAAAATGTACAAGCTAATGTGCCAGACAAAATTCTCCACAATCACCAAACCTGAAATATTTGGCTTGGAGCAAAGATAATGAAGGTCAGTATCAGTGTAAATGATTATTAATTTATCAAACAACATATCAAAGGACTTACTGAAATTTGCAGTCTCTACTTTATGCAGTGCTTTGCAAAACCTCTTTAACAGCTTAAATATCGCTTTAAACCATGGCCTCTTGTGGCTTATAGGCAAAAACTTTTTAAAATGCTAAAATCCAGTTTTATAGAATAAGAACTTTATTGCTTGATTTTCTGTAACAAATATGCATAAGCTGCTTTTCTGGCCAAAGACAAGTTGATTTCTTTGGCATGAACAAGAGGAAACTTTGTTTTTAGTGGAAAAAAGTAAACATTTAGAATTTTTTGGCACCTTTTAATGCCTTTCAAGTTGATTAGGAATACCAAAAATCATTGTCTCTTCCTACCCAAGGTTTAATTTTCTATTTATTTTTTTTTTGCTCATGGACTTATTCCTTTTTATTTTATTTTATTTTTTAAGAGAGGGTAGTCCATACATGTAGTAATTTCATTGCATTTTTTTTGAGTGAGGATAAAAATGCATTGGAGAGATGGTGCAGGAGACACGGGGGAAGGCACTCTAAGAATGGGCTGACACTACAGCATAATTGGCCCAATTTTAGGTCTGATTTGCCCCTCTTGAGAATCCTGAATCCTAATTTGAGGCTGCTCAGAACCGATTATATTCCCGGATTATCCTCTAGTGTGAGGTATTTATAGATTCAGGAGTTGTATACATGGTTATCACTTGTGTTTCTCTAAGCCATCGGAGCTGAAATCACGACTCGGAAGTCCTGCAGAAAAGCTACAATGACTACAGCAAATGACGGCATGCATCTGCTTCTGTCTACACAACTGAACATGCAACACTGGCACTGGTGTCTCCTCTACTGACCATGACGCAGATTCAGACATTTTTTATTTAGATTTTTTTTCTGGTCTAAAAAGACAAATGCCTGCTCATTGCAATTTCAGTACACACTATAGGATCCATGCAGGATGTAATAATGACACCTTAGGATGTCAACACTGTTTCAGATGGTTGTGACTTGAATGTAAAATCAGTCAGTGAATACTGACATCATGAAGTCCCCCCACTGGCATGAGCTGGCCGTATTGAATGTGGTTTTCAAATGCTGCTGAAAATCCAGCGGGTGGGAAGACTGAAGAACCAGGCCTGGCGGCCTGTCCAGGGTGTCCCCCCACCTGCCGCCCAATGATTGCTGGGATAGGCTCCAGCATCCCCGTGACCCTGAGAGCAGGATAAGCGATTTGGATAATGGATGAATGGGTTAGAACCATTCCAAACTGTGTGCTAATGGGAATGGCAGCTGAATAATTTCGTTCTATTCTCACAACCATTTTACCTTGCTATGGGACAGGGCTGTCAACGAATATTCTAAATTTGTTTATATAATTGAATTACTATTCGACTGTAGGAGAAAAACAAAAAGCAGAACTACCACGACTGTCTGCCTCGCGAGTTCTCGTGTGGGCCTGGGCCACTGCACTGCATGACAGATGGGAGTCATGCAACGTCACTTTGATTGATTGAAAATGAAATGTAGGTGAAGCTGAAACGAGCGACTAATTCAACAACAAACGTGCAGTAATGATGTCAGGGTTCACAACCCAACTCGGCCGCATAGAGAAGGATTTGCTTGCCAAGCAATCTAAAAAGCACCGTTTGGAAATGCTTCTGAATTTTGTCAGTAGACGGAAAAATACTATCAAATTGTTTATTTAAACCAGTATGAATATTTCCTAACCTGCATAAAATTAAGCAATCTAACTATTGAATAATATATCAATTATGAATCATTCATTTGATCTTGCCACATTCTGAGAGAGATTTTTTTTTTTTTTTTAAAAACATGTATTAAAAATCTTTTAAAAATCCAAACATTTTTTTCCATGACAAAAATAGTACAGTACAGTTCAGAATGCAACAATTTCATTCCCTACCTAAAAATTGTATTAAATATTAAGTTGTCCCCTGCAACAGAATATATTGTACCACTCTGATAAAAATCACCCATGCTGCTCATTCCTTTAAAAAAAATAATCTAAAGTCAACCCAGACTCTGGCTTTCACCAATGAGATGGAAACAGGAAGGAATTCCTGTCCTGTCCTGTTTTCTACTGTGTTCTTCCTGCTACTGTAGATTGAAAGATTAGCCTCCCTTACTATCAGATTTAGTGGTTGCCACTTAGACTCATCACATTTTTTGTATCCAACTTCCAAAATGAAGACAGTCTTATGCCCCTTTTCCGCTACATGGTACATGCTCGACTTGACTTTTTTGTTTTCCATTACTGGAAAGTACCGGCATTTTGGTAACTGTTACCACTTTTCTGGTACCACCTTTGTCGAGGTTAAAAAAAAAACAAAAAAAAAACTGGAGCAGGTACCAAAATCAATGCAGACCAGCTACACTGAGGGGGTACTGTTACAGTAATGGAAAACGACACTGTGCGAGTCGAGTTGAGCCGGTACCATGTAGTGGAAAAGGGGCATTAGACCACCTCTCACCAAACCATATAAAAACATACTTAAGTGCATTAAAAAGGTCACAGAGTCTGTTGCGTCTGTAAAAACAATGACAAATGGTCTCTACTTCTCCACAAAATGGACATTCACTTGAAACTGTAGGGTTGATCACAGATATAAAACTATTTACTGCAGTGGTACAATGGTACCTTCTGTCTTGAGGTGGTTTATATAAAACCCTCCATACTGGTTTCACGCCACTGCCCACATCTAGTTCTTCTCTCCACACTGTGTCAACTCTCCCAGCTAGTTTACATTTGTTCAGTGCTTTCACACAACAATTAGACACAATTTGTGCTTTAACTGTGTACAAGGCCACATAGTATTTACAGTCAATTACATTTAATAAGAGTCCTGATTTGGAAAAAAAGCCCAGCTCTGGAGATCATTTTCTTTTCTTTTTTTGGATTTCCCCCCCTTTTTTCTCCCCACTTGCATCGGCCAATAACCCCACTCTTCCAAGCCATCCCGGTCACTGCTCCACCTCCTCTGCCGATACCGGGAGGGCTGCAGACTACCACATGGCTCTTCCGATACATGTGGTGTCGCATGTATTCTACAAACTACAAAAAATTATACAAACTGTAATCTGAATGTAGCTATTGTGCTTTCTATGTGTACTAGACCTTGCTCCTCCTTCTCTTTTTGTAAAAACAACACACTCTGGAGCACCCAGTAATAGTAATAATTATAATAATAATAATACATTTGTGGGCGCCTTTCAGAGCACTCAAGGACACCTTACAGAACACAATTAAAAACAAGCAGCACTATATCAGACAGCATAAAATGAAAACAAAGCAGGGTAGAAAATAAAAAGTTAATACAACAAATAAGTATAAAATCATCATCTGCACAAAACTCAATAAAGCGTGGATCAGATTGAATATGCCAGTTTGGAAAGGTGGGTTTTGAGATGGGATTTGAAGGTTGAAAGAGAGTCAATGTTGCAAAAATCTTGTGGGAGAGACTTCCATAGACAGGGGGCAGAAGGACTGAAGGCTCTAGACCCCATGGTAGTCAAGCGGGCTGATGCTGTAGTGGGTGGACAGCAGAAGAGGGTCTTGAGAGTGTGGGAGGGCGTGTGGATATGAAGGAGTTCGGAAAGATACGAAAGAGTTAGGTTATTAAGGGCCTTAAAGGTGAGAAGCAGGATGTTGAAGTCAATTTGGTATATAACAGGGAGCCAATGGAGTTGCTGAAGAACAGTAGTGATATGATCTATGGAAGGAGTTCTGGTAATGATATGGGCAGCTGAATTCTGGACCAACTGAAGTTTATTAAGGCTAAAGAGGATAGAATTGCAGTAGTCGATACGGGATGTAACCCGGCTGTGAATGAGTATGGTAGTGCTGTTAGGTGTAAGTGACAGGCGAAGACGATTAATATTGCGTAGGTGGAAGTAAGCAGACCGAGTAACATTGTTGATGTGAGCTTCAAAAGATAATGTGCTGTCCAAGATGACACCCGGACTCAACCTGAGGCGATGGAGGCCATTTTCATTTGAGATACATTTATACATACAATACATACAGTATAATACAATAATGCAATACATTGATACATTGTATTTTATCAGATACAATGGAGATACATTTCCAATGTAGCCGGGAATCTGCCACAGCCGGGAACCGAACCCAGGTAGCCCGCACCACGGGCAACTGCGTTAACTAGTCAACTAAAGGGTCCGACCTTTTAGCCAAGGGCCAGTGAGTCTACACATCTGTGGTCGTTACACTATCCCCTTCGGGAAGCGTGTCCCCGCGCTTCAGCATATCGGCTCCCTTACACCTCTGGGTGGTCTCATGGTCTCACCATCCCACGTCTGACACCAATGTAGTGAATTCAGGTCACAGCCAGGAATTGAACCTGGGTTCCCCGCACTACAGGCAACTGTGCTAACCAGTCAACTAAAGGGTCGGACCCTTTAGTTGACTGGTTACATGCATCCTCATGTACCACTGGTTACATGCATCCTATTCGACTTGACATGCATCCTCCAATACATGTGGAGTCGCCAGCTGCTTCTTTTCACCTGACAGTGAGGAGTTTCGCCAGGAGGACGTAGCACGTGGGAGGATCGTGCTATTTCCCCCTAGTTCCCCCCTCCCTCCTGAACAGGCGCCCTGACCGACCAGAGGAGGTGCTGGTGCAGCGACCACACATCCAGCTTCCCACACGCAGACATGGTGTCTGTAGGGATGCCCAACCAAGCCGGAGGTAACACAGGGATTCGATCCGGCGATCCCTGTGTTGGTAGGCAATGGAATAGACCGCCACACTACCTGGACGCCCCACTGTTTGATTTTTAATGGCAGTTGGCATCTGTAGCATTACATACCACCAACTGGTGGTTTAAAATAAACCAGTTCTAAGAGTGTTTGATGGTTAATATGATTAGGAGTGTGATGCCCTGTCTCGGCCTAATCGTGTGTTCTGATGAATGAAGTACAAAAAATATGTGAAATATGTCCTTACGCGTGCCTGTTCTTATGTTTTGAATAGCAGTTGAGTTCTGAAAAGTCCTTTAGCATCTATATGCCCAGCCTAAGAGCATAACACAGATTTGACCCCAGGCCCCTGAGGCTTTTGCTGCTTAGAATAGTATATATAGCTTGATTTTTATTTTCAAAAACGGTCTCGTGAGTTCAGTTTCATTTGATTTTCAGACAAGTTTTGTTACAGTTTTCAGGGATGCCTTATTTCGAAAAGAATTCTTAAAAAATGAAAAAAAAGAAAGAAAATAATAATTAAAAAAAATAGTAAAACAAACTTTTATAGATAGAATTTTTTCACTGCATGGCTCAAACGATGGTAGACCAAACTGTGGCCCTCTTGAATGCTTGGTGTAACAACAACAGCTGCAAAACTGATAAAAAACTACCTGGCTGTTGGTACTGTATCTGTGTACACAGGAAATAAATAACTTTGACCTTCACCCAGAAAAAAGTTAGGTTATTAAGGGCCTTAAAGGTGAGAAGCAGGATGTTGAAGTCAATTTGGTATATAACAGGGAGCCAATGGAGTTGCTGAAGAACAGTAGTGATATGATCTATGGAAGGAGTTCTGGTAATGATATGGGCAGCTGAATTCTGGACCAACTGAAGTTTATTAAGGCTAAAGAGGATAGAATTGCAGTAGTCGATACGGGATGTAACCCGGCTGTGAATGAGTATGGTAGTGCTGTTAGGTGTAAGTGACAGGCGAAGACGATTAATATTGCGTAGGTGGAAGTAAGCAGACCGAGTAACATTGTTGATGTGAGCTTCAAAAGATAATGTGCTGTCCAAGATGACACCCGGACTCAACCTGAGGCGATGGAGGCCATTTTCATTTGAGATACATTTATACATACAATACATACAGTATAATACAATAATGCAATACATTGATACATTGTATTTTATCAGATACAATGGAGATACATTTCCAATGTAGCCGGGAATCTGCCACAGCCGGGAACCGAACCCAGGTAGCCCGCACCACGGGCAACTGCGTTAACTAGTCAACTAAAGGGTCCGACCTTTTAGCCAAGGGCCAGTGAGTCTACACATCTGTGGTCGTTACACTATCCCCTTCGGGAAGCGTGTCCCCGCGCTTCAGCATATCGGCTCCCTTACACCTCTGGGTGGTCTCATGGTCTCACCATCCCACGTCTGACACCAATGTAGTGAATTCAGGTCACAGCCAGGAATTGAACCTGGGTTCCCCGCACTACAGGCAACTGTGCTAACCAGTCAACTAAAGGGTCGGACCCTTTAGTTGACTGGTTACATGCATCCTCATGTACCACTGGTTACATGCATCCTATTCGACTTGACATGCATCCTCCAATACATGTGGAGTCGCCAGCTGCTTCTTTTCACCTGACAGTGAGGAGTTTCGCCAGGAGGACGTAGCACGTGGGAGGATCGTGCTATTTCCCCCTAGTTCCCCCCTCCCTCCTGAACAGGCGCCCTGACCGACCAGAGGAGGTGCTGGTGCAGCGACCACACATCCAGCTTCCCACACGCAGACATGGTGTCTGTAGGGATGCCCAACCAAGCCGGAGGTAACACAGGGATTCGATCCGGCGATCCCTGTGTTGGTAGGCAATGGAATAGACCGCCACACTACCTGGACGCCCCACTGTTTGATTTTTAATGGCAGTTGGCATCTGTAGCATTACATACCACCAACTGGTGGTTTAAAATAAACCAGTTCTAAGAGTGTTTGATGGTTAATATGATTAGGAGTGTGATGCCCTGTCTCGGCCTAATCGTGTGTTCTGATGAATGAAGTACAAAAAATATGTGAAATATGTCCTTACGCGTGCCTGTTCTTATGTTTTGAATAGCAGTTGAGTTCTGAAAAGTCCTTTAGCATCTATATGCCCAGCCTAAGAGCATAACACAGATTTGACCCCAGGCCCCTGAGGCTTTTGCTGCTTAGAATAGTATATATAGCTTGATTTTTATTTTCAAAAACGGTCTCGTGAGTTCAGTTTCATTTGATTTTCAGACAAGTTTTGTTACAGTTTTCAGGGATGCCTTATTTCGAAAAGAATTCTTAAAAAATGAAAAAAAAGAAAGAAAATAATAATTAAAAAAAATAGTAAAACAAACTTTTATAGATAGAATTTTTTCACTGCATGGCTCAAACGATGGTAGACCAAACTGTGGCCCTCTTGAATGCTTGGTGTAACAACAACAGCTGCAAAACTGATAAAAAACTACCTGGCTGTTGGTACTGTATCTGTGTACACAGGAAATAAATAACTTTGACCTTCACCCAGAAAAAAGTAGGAAAAGCTCATTTCAGGCCATTGCACATAGCACTGTTACAGGTCTGACTGACACACACACACACACACACACACATACACACACACACATTCATTCAAGCATATTGTCTCCTTATTGTGTGTTGACTCAAGATTTTACTGTTTTCACTGTACACCTCTGCTCTGGTATTATTTCAGCATCAGAAGTTGAGATTTTAGTCCACATTATGGAGTATGCTTGTTTACTTGAAAATAAATCCTGTTGTGTGTCAGACAGAAAACAACATGGATTGAAGGAACTGTCAGGCCAAATTGTGTCCGGGCTGCCAAAATGTGTACGGGTGACATCATTGCAATGCAATCGTGACAGCTTGCATTCCTGAAATTCTTCTGTCACTGTAGTTCGTAGAGTCATAATATTGCAGGAAAAGCAGGTTTAATAGTGTACTCTTTTTAGCTACATCGTACAATACATGCTCAGGGTCACCTTTTATATTTGACTTGCAATTGTTTATATTAGGACATGTTTTTTGAAAAGCAATACTTTTAGGTGAAAGTTCATCGACGGTTGATCCCCTTGTTAGCTAGCTAGCAAACTAGCTAGCTAATGTTATGTAGTGTGGACGAGATTTTCAATAAAAATGTTCTGTAAACCTATTTTCCATTAAAATGAAACATCCAGTATTTGCTATTAATGATTTTTGACATCAATGACAAGTTAGCTAGGTAGCTAGAAACCTCAAAAAAAGGGTCACGAAATGTTATTTTAAACAACCAGACTTGCGATGATGTCACATTTTGGCAGCCTGGACACAATTTGGCCTGACAGAGCCCCAAAAATTCCCACATACTTAACGGAGAGCCAACTAACATTCCCCCAACTAGGTTATAACAATTAGTGCTCACATACTGGAAAAAACATTTTAAATAAATTGAAAATGACACGAATTATGAATCAAGCAAATAATAGTAGTTGTTTGCAGGCTCTGTGTTGCCAAATTTGGGTTGGCCGGGGTTGAAAATTGGGTGTCCCGTGTGTCCAGAGAACCAATTTGTCTAGACCTGTAACTGCTTGGTAGATCTATTTAACAGCCATAGCTATTTACCAGCATTTCTGTGCTGTTGATTATCCTTCCTCCCTCCCACCCTTACATGTGTCTCTTTTTCTCTGCAGGTTCGGGTCTACACAGAGCAAGTCGAAGAGGGACAGCAAGGTGAACCTGTTTGGATTCGAGGAAGCTGAGACCCTACAGGATGAAAACAGGACCAGCAATGCTGCGGGCAGCTCAAGTTATAAGATCAAATACTTTGGTTTTGACGACATGAGCGACAGTGACGAGGATGAAGACTTTTCTACAGAGAGGAGGAAGGCGAAGAGGGCTGCTGCCGCTAAGGCTGCATTGGCGGCGGCCATGGAAGCGCCCGTTGACAGCCCACCTGATCCATTCGAGATGCTAGAGAGCCATGAGAGACTAGAGGCCAAGGAGAGCCTAGAGAACACTGAGAAAAGCCAGCCTGTCAGCCGGTTAAGAACAGGTTAGTGTAAACACAAACATACCTATGCAACAAACCTGGCCTGTCAGACAGTATGGAAAGTGCAAGGACAGACATTTTGGTGCTTTGTTTACTTAAGGTCAGACCAGTGGAGACGTTTCACTCTTCACACTGCATGTACATACGCCATAAGTCTGCGGGTGGGAAGACTGAAGTGGGTATGTGTTCTGATCGCTGCACTAGTGCCTCCTCTGGAAGGTCGGGGCGCCTGTTCAGGGGGGAGGGGGAACTGGGGGGAATAGCGTGATCCTCCCACGCGCTATGTCCCCCTGGCGAAACTCCTCACTGTCAGGTGAAAAGAAGTGGCTGGCGACTCCACATGTATCGGAGGAGGCATATGGTAGTCTGCAGCCCTCCCCAGATCGGCAGAGAGGGTGGAGCAGCGACCGGGACTGCTCGGAAGAGTGGGGTAATTGGCCGGATACAATTGGGGAGAAAAGGGGAGAAAAAAAAAAGATTAACACAATGTTTTTATACCAGACACTTAACTCCTCACTAGTATTAGTGGATTGCTACTGATTTCCTAGGTGTGAATGTCGGCCCTGTGATGGACTGGTGGCCTGTCCAGGGTGTCTTCCTGCCTGCCGCCCAATGACTGCTGGGATAGGCTCCAGCATCCCGCGACCCCAATTGGGATAAGGGGCTTGGATAATGAAGTTTATAATTTTTCTCCCACTCCTGTTATGCCAGCACTATCTCATTGTGTGCTTTGTAAACACAGTCTCACACACACACACACACACATACACACACACATGTACACAGCATATCACATCCATGAAACTGGATCAGTTCACATTTTTTCCTCCTTCATTCTATTGGAATTGGCATAGTTGTCAGTTAGCCACAGTGTAAAACGTCAAGTTATTTCTTGAGAAATTTAATCAATTTGATATCAAGTTCTATCAAATATGAATGAGGCAGCAGCGACGAGTTGTAAGCCCTTTGGAACAGATAATGCTAAATAAATACTCTGTCAAACACACGAACAGATCACTTTCATACAACGGGTTCGACAAACCAGGAGTGATTCTTCATCTTTCAGATGAAAAGACACTTGCCATGTGCAAAATGGTATCTAAGCCTCTGTGTAAACCAGGGAACTCCATTTTTAAAAAATGTATTTTTATTTTATTTCTAAGCTGAACTTACACTTGCAGGAAGTGCTGGTCGTGCCTCTTAGTTGTTGCTTGGCAACTACTAACAACAGGTTTGAAGCTTGGCACTCTTGTTAAAACATTTAAAAATAATTTCAAATGAATAAGTCCTTACATGCTTAGCTCTCAACATGCAATGAATTCTATTGACGATGACATGTGAAAGAAGCCAGTGCCGGACTGATGAGTTTCTGATGCTTTCCTAGCCATAGTCATCATACTTTCATTTTTCCATGGGCCTGTTAATTGCAGTGCAAACCATATCATGTGATTTTGTCTAATTCTGTTTACGTGTCCTAAGTGTTATCTGCTCAGTGTTCTTGGACCTTCTCTTTTGCGTAATTGCTTTCACAGGGGGCGTCCGGGTAGCGTAGCAGTCTATTCCATTGCCTAGTAACACAGGGATTGCCAGTTCGAGTCCCCGTGTTACCTCCGGCTAGGTTGGACGTCCCTACAGACACAATTTGCCGTGTCTGCGAGTGGGAAGCCGGATGTAGGTATGTGTCCTGGTCGCTGCACTAGCGCCTCCTCTGGTCGGTCGGGGCGCCTGTTCGGGGGAGGAGGGGGAACTGGAGGGGAATAGCGTGATTCTCCCACGCCCTATGTCCCCCTGGTGAAACTCCTCACTGTCAGGGGAAAAGAAGTGGCTGGCGACTCCACATGTATCGGAGGAGGCATGTGGTAGTCTGCAGCCCTCCCCGGATCAGCAGAGGAGGTGGAGCAGCGACCGGGATGGCTCGGAAGAGTGGGGTAATTGGCCGGATACAGTTGGGGAGAAAAAGGGAGAAAAAAAATTTCTTTCACAATCAACATGTTTGCATAATTTCACTTGGTCAAATCCCTTTTGTTCTCATTGTTAAAATCCAGAGAGTACAATGGCAGGCAAACCTCTTCTTGCTTGGGGTGAAGAAATTGACTTTCCTATCGAAACACTGAAGTCCATCTCGTCTGTTAATATCAGAGGAGATAATGCTTATTGACCTATACATTTTAATGCAGACTGAAGGTTTATCACAACTGAGAAATAGTGACATTTTGCAAAATGAGAACCAGGACAGGAACTAACCTTTTTTACTCATCTGTCTTGCTCATGGGCCACTTAATGCCAAAGTTTTCGCAGGCGCTTTTATTATTCTAATGTTATTTGTTTGAAGAGGAATGAGAATGTAATCTTCTAAAGGTTTTTGAACTGCAGCAGTGTCTGATAGAACAGACAAACAGCCACAGTTTACTGTGCTTTAGCAGTACTGCTTAAGTTACTGGAGCTTGACTAAAGCCTCCTACAGACTGTGATTTTAGCAATCCTATAAGTTTATTGCAAGCCACACTGTGCGATATGGATCTAATAAACTTGGGTACAACATCAAGTTTGATGTATGTAGACTGTACGATAACGCCTACTGAATCGCAGGCTACGATGCAAGTCCATAAAAACGTCATCAGCGTGCGCGCCGCATTAGCGCGCGTGATCAATCTGCGCCGCTGGTAGAGCAACATGACACCAAGCAGGAATCGAGTCCTTTCAATAGTCGCCGCAGCTCGTTTTGTTGTTTTGTTTTTATTGAACCCATCACATTTGTGTCACAGATGCTAACAATCTGTTCGTTTGTGTTTAGCACCAGCAGAGATTCTGCGTCACATTGATCAGTACGTCATTTCATGCTGCATATCTGTTGGTTGGTTAGCAGACGTAGGTCATAGCAGCAGTCATATTGTGAGATGGTCATCCTAAATTTCTGACACTGTCAAACTTTTGTCCAAGGTTATCTTCGGTCGCAAGACTGTAATATCGGCCGTCTTTGAAACTGTCTCGCAATACGACGTAGGACCACCGTTTTGGAGCCACGACCAAAAATATCGCCACGTTTAGTCATCGTTCGTCTGAGACTGCCCAAATTGCACAGTCTGTAGGAGGCTTAACACAAACTAGGAGCAGTATGATGGTATTCTGATGCTAGTGCTGATTTAGCTGTTCTAAAAATGAGCAGATGGGATTCTGCTTTTGCTTTATGATGCAGATTCTCTGTTAAGTGCAGTTTTGTGCACAACACCATTCCAACTCTGATGCTGTTTTCTGTGCATGAGGAGCTATAAAGGGATTCTGATTCTGTGCAGCTCTGCTCATACTACTTCAACAGGGTTTCTGATGCTGTGCTCTTATCAACAGAAATCGAGTTCTCGGAAGAAAGTCTCAGGGTGGTTGCCATGGGTCCAAGAAGACCACCTCAGGGCAAACCAGCAGAGAAGAACCCGGACACGCACCGCAGGATATTTAGCGCACCAAAGAAGGTCAGGTGGCAATTCTCTTAGGCAATGGGTTTACTTCCACTCAAACCAATTTCTAGGCAAATTGATCGAGGAAGAAGTTTATATCTACCAAGTTTGGTAGATATAATAGTAGAGAAGTAGTGGGCACAATTTTTCATAAAACAAGGGGCTGAGCGGTTGAGGGATCTTTATCTCAATGGCATGGAACTTTGGCAGGATTCATGGTTATTGATTAACACAAAGTAGTCAAACTGTTTCAAGCATTGTCATTATACATGCCCCTTCTAAACTGCTGTCCTGTGTCGTACTGTCCCACGCTGACAAACTGTGCCTATGCATTCAGTAAGTGTTCCCACTACCAGCAGGACATTTCTAAATTTGGTTTGGGAACTTGCCTTTGGGAACACCTCCTGAGGTAGTACTTATGTTCCCTGAACCAGTTCTAGCTTCTTCTTTTTTTTTTGCTTTTGGATAGAGGTAGTGGTGGGGAACATTGCTGATTGCTTGAAAACAATACCTACAAGAAGTCAATGTCATCTAAGGCCAATTTACAGCCCCGCCATGCCTAATGACATCAGTGGGTAAAACCATTACTTTTTGAATCATTACTTTCCACCTTTCGTTCCTCACTATTCTGGGTTTGTAACAGCCTGCACTCCTGTTACTGTAGATATCCCCAATACAGATACAGTTGTGGCGCAGGGCCTGATGAAGGAGACCTTACAAGGGACCAATTAATGTTATCAGATGTCAGACTAATGTCATGATTTTATAGGCTCACAGAAAGTTGGATCAGTTCATCAGGACACAACATTTATTGGGAGAAACGTTTCATCACTCATCTAAGTGACCACTTAAATCTCAACCGACTGCAGGTACCCCCACCCTTACAAACAGCACAGTGGCATAGCGACCGAAAACGTTCGGTTTCATATGCAAATTACCGTGACTGTCAACTACAATTACAATTGCCATTTGTACTATTCACAGAGGATAGGGGAATAGTAAAATGGTGACAGATGTAGTCTTAGGCCCCCCTCCCCCCTCGGTTCAGGGATGGTCGTTCACTCTTCACATAAATGGCCTCTTTGACTCCTTGTTCAAACCAGCGTTCCTCCCTATCAAGGATGTGCACATCCTCATCCTTGGAAGAGTGGCCACTGGCCTGTAGATGGTGTAGACTGTGGAGTCCTGGCCTTACGTGTTAGCTCTTCTGTGTTGTGTCATCCTCTTGGCCAGCGTCGGTTTGGTTTCCCTGATGTACAAGTCATGGCGATCTTCCCGGCACTTAACAGCGTACACTATATTGCTCTGTTTGTGCCAGGGGACCCAATCCTTGGGGGGGGGGGCCAATTTCTGGTGCAGTGTGTTTTGGGGTTTGAAAGCAAGTGAGACGTGGTGTTTGGAAAATATACATCTCAACTTTTCCGACACTCCCACCACATACGGAATCACCACTGGTTTACGCTTAGGCAGCTGTTGTCCTTCTCCTCTCTTGGATCAGCTGGTGCACTGTTTGGGCATCTTCCTGGCTTTGACAAACACCCAGTTAGGATAATCACACTTAACCAGGGTCTGTTTAATGTGGGATTTCTCCCCTTCCCCACCCACTGTGTCAGTGGGGACATTGTCAGCTCGGTGGTACAGTGTCCTGATGACTCCTAGTTTGTGCTCCAGTGGGTGATGAGAGTCAAACCTTAAGTACTGATCAGTATGTGTTGGTTTACAGTAAACAACAACAACCAAATGTCCCCCATCACCATTTGCAATTTCAAAAGCTAAGAAGGCTGACTTGTCGTTTTGCACGTCCTCCCTGGTGAACTTGATGTGGTTGTCCACAGAGTTAATGTGGTTGGTGAATGAACGATTGATTATATAAGCATTTTCTCTTCGAAAAAATCCCTAATTTTTAGATTTGAGATCAAATGCAACATGTCATAAATCAAAGCAAACCATAATTTTTTTTCACCAAAATATAAGAAATAGATTTACTTGTTGCCTAAACTCTTAATGGTCTGAAAATACTTTTCAGTTAAATTTGTAGTTTGAACAACGGCACCTCTTTAATTACTCCCAAGTCTATTTCAGCAGTGAAAATTGTGCTTCTTTGACTAGATGTTGTGATCGGTAGTCAAAAGGTAAGGATAAAATCTTTGACCCCCTTTGGGGGAAAAAAAGGACTCCTACCCTTCTGTGGCAGTTGATCAGCTCGGAGCCCGGTATGATTCAGTCTCCTCTGTGTGTGGGTGGAGAGCAAAGAGAACCAGCAGTGGTCCAGCTTGTTGGATTATTAATGCCTGGATGAAGGAAAGGGTGGATGTGCCATGGGAGCTGTTTGAATCACTCGTTCATCTTTTTTTTTTATTAATCAGTGTACTAATGGCCTCTCATCCCTGAGTCTTAGACTGGGTCGGTTTGGTGCCATACCCTATTGATTTAACTGAATGGGGACACACAAAGAAATAATGCATTACTACTACTACTACTACTACACAACTACTACTATTACCACCACCAACACCACTACTACTACTACTACTTCTGGCTGTTCCCGTTAGGGAGATCATCTGTTTCCATCTCTTCCTGTCCTCTGCATCTTCCTCTGTCACACCAGCCACCTGCATGTCCTCTCTCACCACATCCATAAACCTCCTCTTTGGCCTTCCTCTTTTCCTCTTCCCTGGCAGCTCCATATTCAGCATCCTTCTCTCAATATTCCCAGCATCTCTCCTCCACACATGTCCAAGCCATCTCAATCTTGCCTCTTGCTTTGTCTCCAAACCGTCCAAGCTGAGCTGTCCCTCTAATATACTCATTCCTAATCCTGTCCTTCTTTGTCACGCCCAATGAAAATCTTAGCATCTTCAACTCTGCCACCTCCAGCTCCACCTCCTGTCTTTTCTTCAGTGCCACCGTTTCAAAACCATACAACGTAGCTGGTCTCACAGCCATCTTGTAACCTTCCCTTTAACTCTTGCTGGTACCCTTCTGTCGCAAATCACTCCTGACACTCTTCTCCACCCACTCCACCCTGCCTGCACTCTCTTCTTCACCTCTCTTCTGCACTCCCCGTTACTTTGGACAGTTGACCCCAAGTATTTAAACTCATCCACCTTCGTCACCTCTACTCCTTGCATCCTCACCATTTCGCTGTCCTCCCTCTCATTCACACATATGTATTCTGTCTTGCTCCTACTGACTTTCATTCCTCTTCTCTCACCTCTCCAGGCTCTCCTCAACCTGCACCCTACTCTTGCTACAGATCACAATGTCATCCACGAACATCATAGTCCATGGAGACTCCTGCCTGATCTTGTCCGTCAACCTGTCCATCACCATATCAAACAAGAAAGGGCTCAGAGCCAATCCTTGATGTAATCCCACCTCCACCTTGAACCCATCTGTCATTCCTACCACACACCTCAGTACCGTCACACTTCCCTCATACATATCCTGCACCACTCCTTCATACTTCTCTGCAACTCCCGACTTCCTCATACAATACCACACCTCCTCTCTCGGCACCCTGTCGTATGCTTTCTCTAAATCCACAAAGACACAATATAGCTCCTTCTGGCCTTCTCTGTACTTCTGCGTCAACATTCTCAAAGCAAACATCACATCTGTGGTGCTCTTTCCTGACATGAACTATATGAGGTGAACTGCAAAATCTTTGGTGACTCTGTGCTAGATTATTATCATCACATGAGTTATTTGGAGTTCAGTATTGTAGGTGACGTTTACTGACTCAGCCTTAAAACACTTAAGGCCTTTTAGAATTAGCATTGTAAGTATTACTGCAGATTGTTGCAATTTCTTTTGTAGTTTTTTTCCAATGGAGAGATGTACTTTGATAAGAAGTGCCATACTAGGAATTGATTATTAACCAAAAATAAAAGTACATCTTTGAAATTGTACTTCTGAAGACTTAGACCATGCCAATAGCCACTAAACTGCATTACGAAAATCCTCATATGCATCACAGTGATTCACTCTCAAGTGTAAACAGTTCAAGGAGTCTGAGACTTAGGGCGGCACAGTGGTGCAGTAGTTAGCACGGTCGCCTCACAGCAAGAAGGCCCTGGGTTTGAGCCCTGGGGTAGTCCAACCTTGGGGGTCGTCCCGGGTCATCCTCTGTGTGGACTTTGCATGTTCATTCCGTGTCTGTGTGGGTTTCCCCCGGGTGCTCTGGTTTCCTCCCACAGTCCAAAGACATGTAGGTCAGGTGAATCGGCCGTACTAAATTGTCCCTAGGCGTGTGTGTGTGTGTATTTGTGTGTGTGTGTGTGTGTGTGCGTGCGTGCGTGCGTGCGCGCCCTGTGGTGTCCTGGCAGCTTGTGCAGGGTGTCTCCCCACCTGCCACCCACTGACTGCTGGGATAGGCTCCAGCATCACCGCGACCCAGAGAGCAGGATAGGCGGTTCAGATAATGGATGGATGATGGAGACTGAGATAACTTTGCCATTAATCCATCCCCCTTCTCTGTAGAAGACACCTTGTGCCAAACTATTAACTTAATTTCGTGTCTGGTGTACTTCAAACAGAAGTAGAGTATTGCCTGGGTATATCTTTGATATAGGGGCGTAACAAGGGACAAAGTTATTTTTTCGTCTTTGTACCACTTTGTTCTCCGTCGCTCTCCCTCTCCTTTGCTTTTCGTCTGTACAGTTCACCGTTCTGAGTCACAAGAACTTTTCCTCTCTTTCCAATAATATAGATTGTTTCCCTCTCACATCCTAATAATGTTTTCCCTTGTTCTAATAATACTGTCTCTGTGTCTCCATGATGTGCTCTCTCCATCTCTACCTTCCTCCCTTTCACACTGATAACCCCCCCCCACACACACACACACACAGCCAAATGTACTTCCCGCTCCCTCACTCTATCTCCAGTTAACGTAAATGAGAGTGCGAGCAGAGTGGAGCTCATTATAAAAGCAATGGCCCTTGGAAGTGACCTGCCTATTCGGCAGTTGTCAAAACTCTGCCTTTTCAATTACAGAAAATTCCTGCACGCTCGCAGCCGGTGGAGCTGAAGTGCCGTTGTATTATCCTGGCAAGGATGGTGGGAGATATTACCCATTATCATAATGACAACGCATAGAGAGACTGATCCATATTTAGGGGGCAGCGTCAGCTTTATTTGGCTTTTTTTTTTTTTTTTCACGAGACGAGCGAGTTACTGGATGTATAACAGTGTTGTTTGCCGTTCTTCTCTCTTGTCACTCCTCTCCCTCCCCCTCTCGTTCTCCCCCTCTGTCTCCCTGGCTGACTCACTGTTGCTCTCTCACGTTCAGCTCACTGTTAACAGGGAGGTTAATAATGTTTTGCATAGTAATCGAAAACCCTCTTGTTCCGAGTGTACTCACCTCTGCCCCGCAGTAAATAATATGTTATCGAACATGTGATGTGGGGAAGACAAAGTTAGTTTTTTCAGACAAAAAGAGGATTGAAATTTGTGTGTGTGTGTGTGTGTGTGTGCGTGCGTGCGCGCGTGCTCACGTGTGTGCGGGTGCATTGAGGGCCATTTACACACTTACTGAAAACGTTTTCCATCACGGCGCTTATGGGGTTGTTTTGAATTTGTTGGCTTTGACACCTACATCATTAGGGCTGGAATTTATGGAGTGTTTGTCCACTTCGCATCTCTTTGACACATCTGCACACTTCTTGAGGACTTCGCTGCAACACCAGATACTTAGGTCCAGACGTTTGCGGAAAATCGGGGTCTCATTCTGCTTTCAGATTGTAGGGACGGAAGAAAAACATTGATTCAGTGAATCTTGTTTTTTTTTATTTTATTTTTTTACTATTTTTATTTGACTCTATGATTATCTCCGTGATTCATGTTGTAACTTGTAGTACAAGTTGGAGAAATACTCAAGTGAAGATAAAATAAAGTCGCGACGAGGATAGATGGCATCCGCGTGTATCCTGCACTCGGTTGGAAGGAGGGTATCAAACCGGACTGTTAGTTTTGGACCCTTTCTGCTGTGATTGTTGGATGCTAGCAAGAAAGCTAATTAGCTTCTTCGTGGGGAGGACGACACGTGGCGGTGAAAAAGAGGAGTCGTGTGTACAGTAAAACTAACGGGAGCAGGCGCAGCGGACTGTAACTTGCTAACAAAGCTAAAATGACGGGGATGGTTGGTAACAGCCCTTATGATGAAACAACAGAGCAGTGGCGCTCCTTTCGAGAGCGTTTTGACTGCTTTGTCCAAGCGAACGGCATTGAAAGAGATAAGCTTGTGCCGACATTTTTGAGTGTGGTGGGTCCAAAGACATGGCGGTCAGGTGAATCGGTCGTACTAAATTGTCCCTAGGTGTGAATGTGTGTGTGTTGGCCCTGTGATGGCCCGGCAGCCTGTCCAGGGTGTCTCCCCGCCTGCCGCTCAATGACTACTGGGATAGGCCCCAGCATCCCCGCGACCCTGAGAGCAGGATAAGCGGTTTGGATAATGGATGGATGGACTCTACGATTAATAGTGTTATTAAAAAAGTAATCAGAAATCACACAAAAAATGTGATATTCATAACAAGCTCAGGGATCATCTTATTTTTAAATAGTTAATGATTGAGTACTAGTACTAATCTTCCCGAGTATGCATTACAATTCTTTTCAGGAAGAAAATAATTGTAATGTACATCGAATCAGCAGCTTATGAATCAATATAATATAGTATTGGGAGGTCCTTGCTGATTCCTGTCCCTGTCACATTGTGGTACTGACCATGTCTGGCGTAAAATCAGTTTCGTAAGTTTCAAACTAAATGATGGAAGTTGTGAAGTGATGCAATGCACTGTGATTGCAAGAGATTACAGAAAAAGAGCAACAGAATGACAAAGTAAGAAGACTCATAGCTGGCAAATTATCGCCCCTCGGCATTTTTAGAACACAGCTCATGGCAATTAATTCTGTAGTTAACCTTTCAGCCAGACTAATTCTCTTCGCCCAGGTAAAAACATTCATCTGTGAAGCCACAATGCACTGTGAATATTCAAGTTCAAGTTTTAACCGCCAACGTGTGCTTGGTAATCGGCAGTGTGAAACCATGCAGACTGAATACAGTTCAACAGCTTTGTTGAATGTGGTTGGGTGATAATGAGTCTTGTGAAAAAGCCCTTAAATCCATTTCTTATCCATTAGTCCTAACGCAGAAATGCAATGGTAACAGTCGACCAAATTCACATTTACAGCGGCCTCACCCAGCACCGTCCATGCAAGTGTTTTTGTGCACGTCTGCGTCTTAAGTTTTGCCTTCATTTGAGGGCTCGGAGAGCTTGGTCTGCTGCATCCTGTGGGCCCAGGGACCATGGCCTTGCCCAGAGCTGGGCCGAAGGAGGTAACACCGAGAGCGGTCTGACAGGATGCGGAAGCGGGGCAGGCTAAGCTAACTGCTAGCCCATGCAGACTGGCAATTCCAATGACACCGAGGGGTGTCTGGCGGCAGCCTCACCTGGCGTTGACTGTTGTGTTTTTGGTGTCGAGTGTGGGGAGATGTGTAGAGGGTGTCTGGCTGGGAGAGCTGGCGTTGGATTGGCTGGGAGAGCTTGGTCTGCTGCGTCCGGTGAGCCCAGGGACCATGGCCCCTGCCCGGAGCTGTGCCAAAGGAGGAAACACCGAGGGTAGTCTGACAGGACGTGGAAGCGAGTTGGGCTAGGCTAACTGCTAGCCCATGCAGACCGGCAGTTCCGACATTTATCCTGGCTGGCGTTTGTCCCCTTGGACAGTGATTATTTTTGGTTAGTTTGGATATATGTGTTAGTTAGGATGTGTGTGTTCTTGTAGTTTTTGTGGTTTTAGGATGTGTTTTTGAGGTGTTAGCATAGCAGGACAAACACAACTACAGATAATTAATAATGGATCTTTTGGATCTAGGTGTACCATAGAACCAGCATTGACAATTGTTGAAAATTGTTAAAGAGCAGGTTAACCAAATTGACAGATTTGCTTCAAAATACTTTATAAATGTGAGAGATGTATTGCTGTTGACATGTTAAAATGTGTTGAACCATGTATAGAACCGATTTGCGGAGTTGGACCGTTTTTGGGTATTTTTCCCGGTTTTCTTTCTTGATTTTTTTGGCCAGCTTCCTTGGTGACATTGCCGTCTTCCTTTCGGTGCCACGTCCCCAGAGTCTGAAACCAGTGGACGTTGCAGATTTTTACATGTTTTTGAAGCTTTTTTTAATATACTTTGCAACATTTTTAATCATACAGAATTGGCTGGGTGGTTACTGATATGTTTTCCAGGGGTATGGGTATCCCAAAACACAGATTTGAGCTCAGGTACCCGCCACTTTAAGAGGTGGCTCTGTCTGTCAATGTTCATTCAATCCATTATTAATGTTATTAAGTGCAGCTATGTTTATCCTGCTATGCTAACATCACAAAGTACCAAGCCCAGGCTGACATGTTTTGAACTTGTAGATTTCAGCAAACTCAGTAAAATTATGTAACCTGTAAATGTCAGCAAACTCACTAGTATGGTCCAGGGTTTAGTTATTCTTTAAGGTCGAATGTTATTGCCAAATGATGAGTAAAAAAGTGAGACAATTAGCAGAAATCAGGTTCTCATTCAGACTTATTCTGCAAACCCCATAGCCATCTTTTTAAATAAGGTAAAGGTAAGGTAAAAATGAATCCAGGTTTTAAACACACGTGTCAACATCCTCTACTAATAAGCACAATACCTGTAACAAAACAATTCACAAAAACGTTAAAAGTGAGACTATTTGTGTTTGAGTGAGTAGGTTAGAATCTGGTTTTTATTGAGGAGCTTTGCACCTAAAAAAACAAACTGTTGATATTGAGCAAAGTTTCTCCGTTTGACTGAGGTGGACGAGGTGACATCTGTAGGTTACATGATCGGGTTTTTCGAATTTCTGCAGCTGTAAATAATACTTATTGCTGTTTCTTTTTTTGGGGGGGGGGTTTCCCCCCCTTTTCTCCCCAATTGTATCTGACCAATTACCCCACTCTCCGCCCCCTCTGCTGATCCAGGCAGGGTTGCAGACTACCACATGCCTCCTCCGATACATGTGGAGTCGCCAGCCACTTCTTTTCACCGGACAGTGAGGAGTTTCGCCAGGGGGACGTTGCACGTGAGAGGATCACGCTATTCCCCCAAGTTCCCCCTCCCCCCGAACAGGCGCCACAACCGACCAGAGAAGGCAGTAGTGCAGCGACCAGGGCACATGCCCACATCTGGCTTCCCACCCGCAGACATGGCCAATTGTGTCTGTAGGGACGCCCGACCAAGCCGGAGGTAACACAGGGACTCGAACTGGCGATCCCCGTGTTAGTAGGCAACAGAATAGACCGCTACCCGGATGCCCTCTTTTTTAAATCCACCACCCCCCCCCATCGTCTTGATAACTTAGTCCTGCACACAGATTTTTTTTTTAAAGTGTAAAAAGATCTAATGGAAATGCAATTGATTAATTAATATTTTTCGCTCAACTTCTAGAAAAATTTGCTCAACATTTTGAACGGAAACGTGGCAAGTGTTTCCTCTTGTGCTGAACACAGTCTTAAATGACAAACTGAGGCAGGGATTACAAAGTAGTGCTCTGAAAGTCGGTTGGCACTGGAAAAGTTTGGTGCAGGCCAACCAGTCGTGTGGAAAGATTATTCAAGGAAGCTCATGAAGCGTAGCTTAGCTGTTAAGTGACGGGCCGTCCCATTATAATTTGCCTGCATAAAGTTAAGCAGTAGAAGAACTGCACCAGTGTCATAATTGAGCTGTGTTTATTTCGAAATAAAGGAAACTTGAGTCAAGGTTATGGTCAATATGGTGTTGCCGCCTAGCACTGTGGTTTCTCTTCCAAAAGAATACAAATGTTGGTCCTACAATGGCAATAGGTTACCTTTCTCTTTCCTTGACAAATGACACTTTCACAAACTGGATATCCTATATTTTACAGATTGAAAGATAACTTCAGGAATACTTTCAATGGCTATTTAGCATTTTTGAAATGCAGTCTTTATTTGTTCCTCACAAACATCGAAGTATGAGGACTGGCACGCACATAAAAATACCTCCCTCTTACTCCTTGTCCTCGCAGCTTATTGACAGGCAGGGCGGGGCGGTGGTAGGTGGTCGCCTGTATGATTCAGATTACAGCAGGAAGGTTTTAATACAGTGACTCCCATGTTCCAGTGCGGCGAGGCTCATCTCCAGTCTTCCCTTTTGTCTCTGCTTATTAACCCCGCCATGCTCTCCTGCTCCCCCGCCGGGCACAGTCCTCTTCTCTCCAGCCAACCCTCTGCTCTTGTTTTCTTCTCTCTCTGGTCTGTCTGTCCCTCCCTCATTCCCTCTTTTGTCTTTCAATATGAATATCCCGGCAACTGCCAGCCCCAGGTTTGGCAAAGTTGCAGAGAACCGGAGACAAGCCAAGGATGAAGATGGTTCTAGTGCGAGGCATGTGTGCGGGTGTGCACGAGCGTGCATTTCCTGCTGTTTGACCAGCCCTGGCTGACTGTTCCCAGCATAATGTGCCTTCGCTTTGATGGTTATCCTCTCTTTCCCTCCCTCTCCACCCATCATTGTCTTTCAATTCCAGCTCCTCTTTCATTTTTTGTAGTCTTTTTTGGCTCCCCTCTTTATTTTTTCCCTCTTTGTAGCTCTATATTTCTGTGTAACTCAGTCAACCCTCATTTGCTGCTAAGATTCAGGATTAAAACATTGAGTTAACTGCTACCAGTGTTCAAGTTCATATTTCACTTTGAATTTCGCATGGTTTCAGTCTCCGTCTTTCTGATTTATTATATTTAAGCAGGACTTTCTAATGATGGAGAGCTATCTGTGGTTGGTGGTGTAGGTGGAACTAGAAGTCATAGCGAGAGATTTACCAAACTTAGGCTGGTGCTAGCTTTACACACACACACACACACACACACACACACACACACAGAATCTCCCTCGCACCCTTTTTTGGGTGGTGTGTGTCTTGCTCAAACTTGGGTCCTCTACCAGAGGCCTGGAAGTTTGAAGGTTCTGCGCAGTATCTTAGCTGTTTGTAGGACAGCACTCTTCTGGACAGAGACCTCAGATGTTGTTCCTGGAATCTGCTGGAGCCACTCTCCCAGTTTGGGGGTCACAGCCCCTAGTGCTTCTATTACCACTGGGACTACTGCAGATTTCACCTTCCACATCCCATCTAGTTCTTCCCTCAGCCCTTGTTCTTTCTCTAGCTTCTCATGCTCTTTCTTCCTGATGTTGCCATCACTCTGGATTGCTACATCGATCACTACTGCTGTCTTCTGTTCCTTGTCGACCGCCACAATATCTGGTTGGTTAGCCAGCACCTGCTTGTCAGTCTGGAAGTTGAAGTCCCACAGGATCTTAGCTCTGCCATTCTCAACCACCTTTGGAGGTGTCCCCCGTGTGGACTTTGGTACTTCCAGTCTGTATTCAGTACAGATAGTCCTGTACACTATACCAGCCACTTGGTTATGCCTTTCAGTGTACGCTTTCCCAGCTAGGATTTTACACCCTGCTACTAAATGTCACAGGGGCGTCTTTGCACAGCCTGCATCTTGGTCTTGTCTGGTATGGTAGACCCCTGCCTCCACCGATCTGGTTCTGAGTGCCTGTTCTTGTGCTGCTATGATCAGAGCCTCTGTGCTGTCCTTCAGTCCAGCCTTTTCTGGCCACTGGTGAGCTTTCTCTATCAGCCACGTCTATCTGTTGATGGTACATCCCATGGAGGGGCTTTGTCTTCCATGATACCTCCTTTTCTTCTTCCTCTCCACTCTTTGTCTTCTGCTGCCTGAGGTAATCAGTCAGCAGTTCGTGGATATTCCTTGTTTCATCCTCAATAGGGGCTCTGATGCTCACAAACCCTCGGCCCCCATATTTTTGCTTATCGTACAGTCTCAGGCTGCTGGACTTAGGGTGGGACCCTCGGTGTGTTGTGAGGTCTCTCAATGTCCTGGTATCTGTGGCCTTAATCTCCTCCTTTGGCCAGCTTGTTGTTCTAACTGGGTATATGATGACTGGTAGGGCATAATTGTTAATGGCGTTGAACTTGTTCTTCCTATTGAGCTGCCTCATCAGGACAAGCCTCATTGTCTGGAGTTATTTTGCTGTAGCTGACCTCCTTGCTGCCTCCTCGTGGTTTCCATTTGCCTGTGGAATACACAGGTAATTGTAACTGTCCTGTATGTCTGTTATCCAGACAACTGGTAATGCAACCCATTCAGTCCTCGCCACCATTCAATGAGAGAAATCGTTACAATACACTGCATGTACACAAAAAATAGAACATTGACCTAGAAATGGGTTGCATGGTTTAAAATGTGGTAATATTCCAACCTTTAGAAAGATGAGGAACAAGGTGTGCAAAAAGCGTTATTCTCTGATTATCTTCTGCTCCTTAATATGATCTAAGTTCGGTAAGAGTCAAGAGACTTAAAATGTGAAATTTATTCTAATGGTTGTGTCCGTGTCCCTTTCCTTGCATGGAGATTTGAGATATCTGTAGTCTTTGTACTCACTGTGTATGTGTTTTGTTTTTGCAGTCTCCTACTAAAGCGGTGTATAATGCTAGACACTGGACAGTGGATAGTGAAGAGGAGCCACCGCCACCTTTCTTCTCACGACCACAGACTACCCCAGTAAGTAGACACGCAAACCAGGAGCCTTATAAACCGGTTCGTCTATGGTCTATGAAACACCAATATGAATTTTTAAAACATCACTTAAATCATACTCTCTCTCGCTCTATTCTCTCTCTTGCACATCCCCACCATACTGAACCTTAAGAGAATCTAGATCATGTTCATCTATCTCTTTCATTCTCTCTTCCCCCGCCCGCTCTCTCTTTCTCTGTCCTTCACTCTCTTTCTTGTTGCATACATACAGGGATTCTACCCCCAACCCCATACCACCCTGCATAACTTGAACTGATGCAGTTATTCTGGCTTCATATATCTCAGTTGCATGGTGGTCCCTAAGGCCTCACTCTCAACCTCTTATCATTAACCAACCTTCATTAGATGCCGTGTTAGACAGCAAGGCCTTCGCTGGCATTCATTAGCCCTTTAAAAAATAACCTTTCCCTCATGTAGAAACAGCAGCGTATGGCTCATGGATAATTGTGGCCATGTTTTATGAACTCTATTAACCAACATGCTCTGGGCAAGAGTTATGCTTGATATATCAGGAAGACATGCGTCCTATGTGGATATCGAAAAGGCTGTACAAGTACAGCAAATTAATTGGCTTTAATTCTGCAGCCTTAATCACATAGTAGCTGTAGACAAATGTGAGGGGAAATGCTGTTTGATCTTTCAGCAAATGCAGCAGCACAATCAATGTAGCTGGAGAAACTACTGATGTTACAAACAGTGTTGTTTAGAAGAATTTTCCTCAGCTCTAGTTAAGGATGAGTACTGAAAGCCGGTAGTAAACGGGCACCAGCGCTAAATTACTAAAGACCGTAGTATTGTTAAGCTCCGACATTAACGGTTCTGCGATGCTGACGATGCTCGTTGCCACAAGTGCAACAAGTGTTTTGCATGTAACGGTGGAAACACAAGCAATCTTTCCAGACATCCGGTGAAAGTGCATCACATACAGGCAGAGAATGCACAGTTTTCCCCTGCCTAGCTCGTAGTTCATCTCTCGTTGGCCCATCAGGTTTGTTACGTATGTTAGCAGCCTGGAGCCCACATGGAGCTAACTACATTATACACACATGGGTTAATTAGTAAAAGTAACCCTCTGCCCACACATGAGAAAATAAAGCAATGTTAATTCTGTTCTTAATTTGTTTTGGGGGTTTTTTTCTCTTAAAAAAATAACAAAAAGAAACCGATAAGAGTACCATTAAAGTAATCGATCGATAAGCAGTATCGGTAAGAGTAGTAGTACCGTTAAAATCTTAACAATACCCATCCCTAGCTCTAGAGTAATGTAGCCCTGTTGACAGTTACTGTGTTGTAGATTCTAAGAATGGGCAGACAAAGCCTTGTGAAGCTTGGGGCTTTCTTTCTGTTTGTGTCGGGAAAAAAAAAGTTCCAAAGCTCGGAAGCATTGAAAACGGAGAGCACAATGACATCCATGGTTTGCAGAAATTATAGCAGCCATTTACACCCGAGACTGCGGACAAAATGTTTATACAACTCGTTGAGTTATGCTGCATTCCATTTAAGTCAAAACTCAGGGGAAAAAATCTGACCTCCTACTCGGTAAAAGTGCAAATGGCCATCTCATTCTGAATTTGAAGTCGGAATCTCAGGCCTGAATTTACCAAGATAACAGACCTGATGTCACAGCAACATGGCAGCGCTTGCGGCTGAAGTGGCTCTCAGCGATTTTTGATTTAGAATACTATTTCTAAGGTTTTATCATACTCTTTTAACATCCCGACAGCTAAGTAGATGCACAGGGAAAAATATCTGGTTTCTGTGCCCCCCCCCCCCCCCCAAGGTGCTGTAAACGAAGACTGCACATTTTCTCTGTACCTGCTCCTTATCAGCTAATCAGAAGAGTTCGTTACTAGCCAGCATCTCTATTGCTCCCGACATGCTGTCAGTCAGTTTGCAAGTTCACAAGGCTCTAAGGGCAGAATTGAGAGGGCGGATTCTTTTGCAGGATGTTTTCAAAATACAGCTACCTATTGCTAACTTCTGCCCAGGATCACCTGCCCCCACTCTAACGGCTAATAAGTTGCCTTTGTAAAGGTTTTTATTTGCAAACACATCTAACTTGGATCTAAAGTACGATTTTTTAATGTCATGATAACATTTGTTTTGTTGCAGCTATTGTTATCCATTTATAACATTATTTGTTTGATGGGCCTAGGCAGAACTCACATGCTTATGGTTAGGTGTGGGGGAAGAAATCGATCCACGTAAGAATTGCGATTCTTTCTTTTTTGGGGGGGGGGGGATTTTCCACCCTTTTTTTCTCCCCAATCGTACTTGGCCAATTACCCCACTTTTCCAAGCCGTCCCGGTCGCTGCTCCACCCCCTCTGCCGATCCGGGGGAGGGCTGCAGACTACCACATGCCTCCTCCCATACATGTGGCGTTGCCGGCCACTTCTTTTCACCTGACAGTGAGGGGTTTTGCCAGGGGGACGTAGCGCGTTGGAGGATCACGCTATTCCCCCCAGTCCCCCCCCCCCCGAACAGGTGCCCCCACCGACCAGAAGAGGCGTTAGCGCAGCGGCCAGGAAACATACCCACATTCAGTTTCCCACCTGCAGATACGGCCAATTGTGTCTAGGGACGCCTGACCAAGCCGGAGGTAACACGAGGATTCGAACCGGAGAGCCCCGTTTTGGTAGGCGACGGAATAGACTGCCATGCCACCCGGACGCCCCGAGAATCACGATTCTTATCTTCTGCGATTCTGAATAGATTCAAAAATTCCAAAAATCGATTTTTAAAAACATTTTTTTCAGGCTTAAGTAGCCTCCTCGCTGCTGGCAATGTCAACTTGCTGTGCACCTGTTCCGGCCTCTGGAAAACACGACAGTGGCTAGTCAGTCACTGCTAATGTTAGCTCTTGGTGGCCTCTCTAAAAACGGAGCAGCAACAAATTCAGCCGGTCCCATCATCATTGAAGGCATGCGTTTGGGCGCATTTTGGATTTTACAATCTCCTGGGGAAGAAGGAGCTTGACACGACTCATTCAGTATGCAAGATGGCAAAACGAAAGCTAAGTATTTCGGGAACACTACAAATATCCAAACTGCTTATCCTGCTGTCAGGGTCGTGGGATGCTGGAGCCTATCCCAGCAGTCATTGGGCGGCAGGCGAGGAGACACCCTGGACAGGCCACCAGTCCATCACAGGGCCGACACATTTACACCTAGCGACAATTTAGTACGGCCGATTCACCTGACCTACATGTCTTTGGACTGTGGGAGGAAACCGGAGCACCCAGACGAAACCCATGTAGAGAACATGTAAACTCCACACAGAGGATGACCTGGGATGACCCCTAATGTTGGACAGCCCCAGGGTTCGAACCCAGGATCTTCTTGCTGTGAGGTGACTGTGCTAACCACTGCGCCACCATGCCGCCTTATTTGAATTTAAAAGCAGGAAATTTAGTGTACGCTATAACCATGATCGAGCACCGAACTCGAACGCTATGATGCCAGTTATGCGACTGTCCCATTTAAAAAAAACATTTGCACGATTTACTGGAAATCTTTACATATCATAATTGATAAATCTATAAGGTGCAAGAGGGTCATGTGTCACTGTACCCAAAACGACTCCAAAAAGCCACAAGGTAAATAAAATAATGAACTCCATTGTGCTATGCGAGAGTGCTTCTCTTCAACACATAAAGTCACATTGTGATAATGTATGTGTGTGTATGTATGTGTGTGGGCCCTGTGATGGCCTGGCGGCCTGTCCAGGGTGTCCTCCCGCCTGCTGCCCAATGACTGCTGGGATAGGCTCCAGCATCCCCGCGACCCTGAGAGCAGGATAAGCGGTTTGGATAATGGATGGATGGGTGTGATAACGTAAGCGTGTTCGGGCCTGGAACTTCAAGCACAACGTGAGTGCAGGCCAGCGGGGGAGTGGGGAGGGGGGGAA
Source organism: Lampris incognitus (assembly GCF_029633865.1). Classification (NCBI taxonomy): domain Eukaryota; kingdom Metazoa; phylum Chordata; class Actinopteri; order Lampriformes; family Lampridae; genus Lampris; species Lampris incognitus. Next base: position 33,939,035 of record NC_079227.1, on the reverse strand, counting down.
ATCGTGCCCGGGCATGGTACAAGGCAACCGTGCCTAGTGTGGGTACGCCCTAAGAAGAGTATTTTCATGTGAACGTACTCATAATGTTGCCTCTGATTCTGAATACAAACTACAGCAAATTAATATAATTTCCACATCCTGCTTCTCTCTGGTCATATACATGTATTCATGTGGTTGCAGACGTACTGTCACCCAAGATATTGGTTAATTTCTGTTTTGAAGATTGATAATGATGCTCACATTTCATGGTCAGCGGTTGCAGCCGAGGGAATCCGTGGGACTCGCTGCTGTACATACAATGCGCACTGACCCTCCTTTCTCTCTTCCAGGCTGCTGCATCAGCCGGAGCTACTAGTAAGGACTCCTCCAGCTCCCAGAAGGATGAAGGGGTGTTCAAGGCCCCTCCTCCTCCTACCAAGGTCATCAAGTCGGTCACCATACCCACGGATCCCTACCAGGACTCTGTCACCGCTCTCAAATGTCGCAAAGAGCACAAAGAGGTAACATCCCCCCCCCACACAAACACACACACAGCTTTCACCCCATATTGCTTTTTTGGGGGGGGGGGTTCCCCCCTTTTCTCCCCAATGGTACTTGACCAATTACCCCACTCTTCCGAGCCACCCTGGTCGCTGCTACACCCCCTCTGCCAAGCCGGGGAGGGCTGCAGACTACCACATGCCTCTTCTGATACATGTGGAGTTGCCAGCCGCTTCTTTTCACCTGACAGTGAGGAGTTTCACCAGGGTGACGTAACGCGTGGGAGGATCACACTATTCCCCCCAGTTCCCCCTCCCCCCTGAACAGACTCCCCCAACCAACCAGAGGAGGCGCTAGTGCAGGTACCAGGACACATACTCACATCCGGCTTCCCACCCGCAGACACGGCCAATTGTGTCTGTAGGGACACCCGACCAATCCGGGGGTAACACGGCGGTTTGAACCGGCGACCCCCATATTGGTAGGCAATGGAATAGACACCACGCCACCCGGATGCCCCGTAGTGCTATTTTGCTGAAATTATCCATTGACCCCAAGGAGATAAAATTGTGTACACATGTACATGCACACGCGTACCTGTACGGCCATAACGCTGTGGAGTCACCACACGCCAGACACACAAGAAGTCGGAAGTACCTGCTGGGTACAAGTGGTAGTGGCAACCAAAAAATTAACTATGGCTCAGTGTGCATGCGTTTTCCATTTGAATGCCTAAGCTTTCACACATACACAGGGACCCAAGGATCAGCTTATTTGTTCTTAATGTCAAATTCAATTAATTACTGAATCACTATTGTGTCACAGCACAATCAAGTCAGTGTCTTTCAGTTTGTTTTGTTACCGCTAATTATCGCTGTGTATTATACCTCTGTCTTCATAGTTTATCAGTGTCTTATCAGTTTATTGCATTGTGATTGCTATGCTCTGCATAGCAAGCAGTTTCTGTCTTTATCTGATTAGTCATTGTCCCTCTCGTCTAAACTCTACCATGTGACCTTTTTTTCTTTTTTCTTTTTGCTCTCTGGTCATCCATTCCCTGACTCATCTGACTTGCATGTCTCGCTCATTATTCTATCTATTCTGCCTATGCATTCTCATTTTCTCCATCTCCCCACTCTTATTCCCAGTGTGTGTTAAGGTATGGGGTTGTCTTTCTTAGCTTGGTCGCACAATCTCTCTCTGACGCCATTTTCAGCTTGCTGTATTTCAGCCTGCCACCGTTCCTGCCTTTCTGGCCATGTGTAAATGATAATGTTAATCAGTCGCCTCTGTGCCGCTGTTTGACTTGGTACATGCACACAAACACACCCACAGCCCTGTCTCCTTTGTTCTGAAGTTATATATGTATAGTTGTCAGGGATGTGAAGCATGTTGTTTTTATATAAATACACAGACGCAGGTTTCACAAGCCATCACTCCACAAAACTGACGTTTTCACCCACCAGCCATGGTGACATATGGTCACTCTTTTACAAAGTGAACATTTTTACCAAGACGGCATGGTGGTGCAGTGGTTAGTGCAGTCACCTCACAGCAAGAAGGTCCTGGGTTCAAGCCCCGGAGTAGTCCAGCCTTGGGGGTCATTCCAGGTTGTCCTCTGTGTGGAATTTGCATGTTCTCCCCATGTCTGCGTGGGTTTCCTCCAGGTGCTCCAGTTTCCTCCTACAGTCCAAAGACATGTAGGTCTAGTGAATCCGCCATACTAAATTGTCCCTAAGTGTGAATGTGTGTGTGTGTCGGCCCTGTGATGGCCTGGCGGCCTGTCCAGGGTGTCTCCCCGCCTGCTGCCCAATGACTGCTGGGATAGGCTCCAGCATCCCCTCGACCCTGAGAGCAGGATAAGTGGTTTGGATACTGGATAGATGGATGTTTTTACCAAATAAGTTTCTTTTTGAAATGGGAAAGGGCCTTGTTGATCATCTACCGATGTGTCTTTTAGAGCAGATAAACTAACACATTACGTTGAAAATTACCTTTATTTGGCTGGTATTTTCTCAGACAGATAACCCTTGTTCTCTCTCTTCATTAGCTCTATACAGTTGTCCAGCATGTGAAGCACTTCAACGATGTGGTGGAGTTCGGAGAGAACCAGGAGTTCACCGATGACTTTGAATATCTGGCCGCCGGCCTCAAAAGTGGACAACCTCTCAATACACGCTGCCTTAGGTGAGTCTCCTGGTCCGCTGTGTACATGCAACTAACATACTGCCTTTCCATACACTCAGTGGTCACTTTATTGGGTGCACCTCTCTTGTACTGCAAAAGACCCGGTTTTGTGTGCAGAGCAGCCTGAGTTCTTCGCATCGTAGATTCAACAAGCTGTTGGAAAGATTCTTTAGGGATTTTGGTTAATGCTGACTCGGTCGTATCATGTAGTACCTACAGATTGTTGGCCACGTGTTCATGCTGCGAACCTCCTGCTCCACCTCATCCCGAAAGTGTTCCATTGGATTGAGATCCTGGGCCTGCAGGCAGCTGGAGCACACCGAAGACACCTATGTTGGTGGAACCAGTTTGAGATGATGTGTGCATTGTGACATGGTGCATTATCCTGCTGGAAGAAGATACTGGAAAATGGTTAGACTGTGGACATGAGGGGATGCACATAGTGGGCAACAAAGCCACCCCATGGCTTTCAAATGATGTCCAGTTGGTAATTAGGGGCCCAATGGGTGGTTAAAAAAACAAAAAAACATTCCCACACCACCACCACCACCACCACCACCACCACCACCACCCTGTACCATTGACATAAGGCTGTATTGATTCATACTGTCTACGCAAAACTCTGGCTCTACCACCTACATGCTGAGCAGAAATCAAGATTTATCAGACCAGGCAACATTATTCCAATCTTCATTTGTACAGTTGCTTCATCCTGTACCTGCTGTACCCTCAACTTCCAGTTCTTAGCTGGCAGGGGTAGAACCCAGCATGGCCTTCTGCTGCTGTAGCCCATTCACTCCAAGTTTTGATGCATTGTGCCTTCAGAGATGCCCTTCTGCACACCACCTGCGTAAATAATGGTCATTTAAGTATTTGTGGTTTTCCTGTCAGCTTGAGCGAGCCTGGCCATTCCCTTCTAATCTTGCTCATTAATAAGGTGTTTTTGCCCACAGAATTGCCGCCCGCCGGATGTTTTTTGTCTTTTACATCATCTTCATCACATCATCTCTGTAAACTCTAGAGGGCTGTATTGTGTGTGAAAATCTCAGAAGGTCAACAGTTTCTGAGATGCCGGAGCCACCATGTCTGACACCAACAATTGTTCCATGGTCAGAGTTGCTTCTGACTTTTTCACGCATCTTTCCCATTATAATGTTTCATTGCACAACAACTGAACCCCTTGACTATGTCTGCATGATTTATATATTGAGTTGCAGCCACATGATTCGCTGTTTGGCTACTTGCGGGAACAAGAAGGTATACCTAATAAAGTGGCTACTGAGCGTACGCTGCTGTGTTTTAGTATAGCAGGATAACAGGAAATATACTGTCAATTAAAAGTTTGTGTGGCTGTTCTCTTCTCTAGTGTTATCAGCTTGGCCACACGCTGTGCCATGCCGAGTTTCAGGATGCACCTCAGAGCCAGAGGGAAGGTGGCTCAGGTCTTCAAAACGCTCAACGATGCCCCGCAGCACCCGGTAAAGGACCGCACTGTCACTTAACCAAAACAGCCAGGGAGTCAGCAAACACGTAAACTCAAAACACTCACTTGAAAATGTGCAGTTTAATCCCAAATACAGCAAAACAAGTTTTTACACTCACTTAAGGTCTCTCGCTCTCGCTCTCTCTCTCTCTCTCTCCCCCCCCCCCCCTCTCCTTCTCCCTGTCCCTCCCTGTCTGAGCTTAGAGTTGTGTACAGCTGTATTAAGCCTTGACCTTCTAGACAAGAAAAATCATTACACATGTCTTTTATCTCAATTTATAACCTCAATCTGTGAATCTTTTTAATCGGACTCATCTCTTCCTGTCACTTTGTCTTGGAAGACCGTACTCACTCTGGGAGCACAACAGACAGTTTCCTCAATGGGACGTGTAATAGGCTCAGATCTTACTTTAATCGAAGACCAAATAGAAAAACCTTGCCTGTCCTTTTTATCTTCTAGCCCTCTTCCTCCCTCTCCTTTTTTTTAATTTTTTGTCTCCTTTCTGTCTCTGTCTCTATCACGGAAAACGCTTTGTAATTAATTCTGACCATCTCCCCCTTTGCTTCGTCTGTCTTTCTCCCTGTCTTGTATCCAGAACCTAGCGCTCTGCACAGCCTCTCTGATGTACATCCTCAGTAGGGACCGGTTGAACATGGATTTGGACCGGTCCTGCTTGGACCTGATGATTCGCCTGTTAGAACTGGACCAGGACCAGGGTGGTGGCACTGGGGCAGACTCCACCCCTCAGCTCAGTGCCAGGGAGATCGCCAAGGTCAAGGAGAAGATCAGGAAGCTGTGCGACAAAGTTCACAATAAGCACCTGGACTTACAGAACATCACGGTATTTTATTGTTTTATCTTGTTTTCTGGGAATGAGGGATGCAGTGCAGGGCAGACACTGAAATGAGGGTTCTGGTAGGATTTAAGCCAATAAACGGCCCTATTGTAATGATTATTAATTACCCTTATAAATGATTTCAGCATTAAAACATAAAAATGGAGGTCATGGTTAATTCGTCAACACATGAAAGGTCATTACATGAAATTAAGTTTGAGAAAGTGATTTAAAGCTGGAAATTACATTGCCGTGCAAGCTCCATAGGCAGGTCATTTAAACACCAAGGATGGAAAAGGCTAAATCACGTCTGGATTTAACTGGGTCTGGATGCACAAGGTTTTTGTCACTTAAGTACTTCCGGGCACAATCAGTGTTCTTTAATTACAAATCAGTTGTCGGGGCATCCGGGTAGTGTGGCAGTCTATTCCATTGCCTATCATCACGGGGATCGCCGGATCGAATCCCATTGTTACCTCCAGCTTGGTCAGGCGTCCCTACAGACATAATTGGCCATGTCTGCAGGTGGGAAGCTGGATGTGAGTATGTGTCCTGGTCACTGCACTAGAACCTCCTCTTGTCAGTCGGGGCGTCTTTGCGGGGGAGAGGGGGAACTGGGGGGAATAGTGTGATCCTCCCACGTGCTATGTCCCCCTGGCGAAACTCCTCACTGTCAGGTGAACAGAAGTGGCTGGCGACTCCACATGTATTGGAGGAGGCATGTGGTAGTCTGCAGCCCTCCCCGGCTTGGCAGAAGGGGTGGAGCAGCGACCAGGATGGCTCAGAAGAGTGGGGTAATTGGCCGGATGCAATTGGGGGGACAAAGGGGGGGGTAAATAAATAAATCAGTTGTTGAAGTCATGAGTACAATAAGGCAAAAAAAAACAAAAACAAAAAAAAAACTTGTAATTTCCGAAAAGAGTATTTGTTTGTATAAAACTCAGAATCCTGAAAAAAAATATATATACACTACCGTTCAAAAGTTTGGGATCACCCAAACAATTTTGTGTTTTCCATGAAAAGTCACACTTATTCACCACCATATGTTGTGAAATGAATAGAAAATAGAGTCAAGACATTGACAAGGTTAGAAATAATGATTTGTATTTGAAATAAGATTTTTTTTACATCAAACTTTGCTTTCGTCAAAGAATCCTCCATTTGCAGCAATTACAGCATTGCAGACCTTTGGCATTCTAGCTGTTAATTTGTTGAGGTAATCTGGAGAAATTGCACCCCACGCTTCCAGAAGCAGCTCCCACAAGTTGGATTGGTTGGATGGGCACTTCTTTGAGCAGATTGAGTTTCTGGAGCATCACATTTGTGGGGTCAATTAAACGCTCAAAATGGCCAGAAAAAGAGAACTTTCATCTGAAACTCGACAGTCTATTCTTGTTCTTAGAAATGAAGGCTATTCCATGCGAGAAATTGCTAAGAAATTGAAGATTTCCTACACCGGTGTGTACTACTCCCTTCAGAGGACAGCACAAACAGGCTCTAACAGGTACTATTTAATGAAGATGCCAGTTGGGGACCTGTGAGGCGTCTGTTTCTCAAACTAGAGACTCTAATGTACTTATCTTCTTGCTCAGTTGTGCAACGCGGCCTCCCACTTCTTTTTCTACTCTGGTTAGAGCCTGTTTGTGCTGTCCTCTGAAGGGAGTAGTACACACCGGTGTAGGAAATCTTCAATTTCTTAGCAATTTCTCGCATGGAATAGCCTTCATTTCTAAGAACAAGAATAGACTGTCGAGTTTCAGATGAAAGTTCTCTTTTTCTGGCCATTTTGAGCGTTTAATTGACCCCACAAATGTGATGCTCCAGAAACTCAATCTGCTCAAAGAAGTGCCCATCCAACCAATCCAACTTGTGGGAGCTGCTTCTGGAAGCGTGGGGTGCAATTTCTCCAGATTACCTCAACAAATTAACAGCTAGAATGCCAAAGGTCTGCAATGCTGTAATTGCTGCAAATGGAGGATTCTTTGACGAAAGCAAAGTTTGATGTAAAAAAAATCTTATTTCAAATACAAATCATTATTTCTAACCTTGTCAATGTCTTGACTCTATTTTCTATTCATTTCACAACATATGGTGGTGAATAAGTGTGACTTTTCATGGAAAACACAAAATTGTTTGGGTGATCCCAAACTTTTGAACGGTAGTGTATATAAAAAAAAAGTTTAAGGAAGAGTTTTGATAGAACAGTAAATAGATGGAAAATGAGTGAGAGAATTACGATACTGCAGTAAAATATTAAGCGATCAAAGAAAAAAACGGGAATAATTTATGTACTGGATTCTCATGTAGGTTTGGCAGATTTATTTTTTCAGGCTCTTTTCAAGGATTGGAAGGAGCAAAGTTCGGAAAATGTGTTCACGTCTGGTGTAAAAACACTGTTTTATGTAACTAAACCCTTGTTAATGTAATGTACAGTGAAATTGGCTTATGGGGCTTATCGCAGTCAAAATCTAATTTGCTAACTACACTGTTAGCACAAATCTGATTGTGCCAGTCAAGACATTAAGGTTTGCAGGAGGTATGGAGTGTTATTTAAAGCATATCTGATTGTAACCGGTTCATTTTCTTTAAACTGTATTTGTGGATCAGTTTAGAAAGTCGGATTATTGGGCAAGCTTTTTATCAATAAACTAAATATTGACTGATAAAATGCTTTTGTTTCCCTTTTGCTGCTTTCTACCTCCTTTCCCCTGGTTCACACCACGTCTTTTTGCCATCTTTACCACTGTCCTTTATTCAATTTCCTCCATCCCGCCTTCTCTCATTCATATCTCTATAGACGGGTCACTTAGCCATGGAAACACTGTTGTCTCTGACCTCCAAGAGAGCAGGAGACTGGTTTAAAGAAGAGCTGCGACTACTTGGAGGATTGGACCACATAGTAGACAAAGGTAGCCCATTATCATACCCCTCTCACACCTGACAGGTGACCCGGGAAGTCCATAGGGTTTGCCAGCAATATGAAAGGACTGACCCCCTGTAAAACAGTCCCACTCAAATTCGCAACTGAGGTCCGGGTCAATTTCTGCTCCACTCGGTGAAAAAATTAGCAGAGAGCAAGCTGATCATTTAAGTTGACAGCCCAAAGAGAAGCAATGATTACAGAAGCACACTGGGGGTGTGCCGGGTTTGGTGAGAGGAATAATGGTGCAGAACATTCGCATGCATGAGGCTCAGTATGAATTGCCTCCAGATTATTACTGTACTGTAATATTGCTGGGTTTGTAAATGAGATTCTAGCTCCTGTTATTGTTACAGTGTGGATATATCCACTGATGGCAAGTCAAGGTAGATGTTAAAAAGAACAGAGACAGGCATCCAGGTAGCATGGCGGTCTATTCCGTTGCCTACCAACGCCGGGATCGCCGGTTCGAATCCCCGTGTTACCTCTGGCTTGGTCGGGCGTCCCTACAGACACAATTGGCCGTGTTTGCGGGTGGGAAGCCGGATGTGGGAATGTGTCCTGGTCGCTGCACTAGCGCCTCCTCCGGTCAGTCGGGGCACCTTTTCCGGGGGGGGGGGGGACTGGGGTGAATAGCGTGACCCTCCCACGCGCTACGTCCCCCTGGTGAAACTCCTCACTGTCAGGTGAAAAGAAGCGGCTGGTGACTCCACATGTATCGGAGGAGGCATGTGGTAGTTTGCAGCCCTCCCTGGATCGGCAGAGGGGATGGAGCAGCAACTGGGACGTCTCGGAAGAGTGGGGTAATTGGCCGGATACAATTGGGGAGAAAAAGGGTGAACACCCACCCCCCACCCCACCCCAAAAGAAAAAAAAGAACAGACGCCTGGGGGACTGTTCACACATGCAAGAACTAGCCCATTTTACATGTTTAGTAGACGAAGGTGGTTTAGGTCTTCAGTCAAACTAGAGGCTTTTAAGGCAGGCACATTGCTTTACAGTACTAACCATCAGGTATACCTCATACATAAGTTACCATTTTCAAAATGACTGACACAGCAATCGACCAATCAGCTCTTAGCAACCGCCTCTACTCCCTCCAACATCCAGCACTGCTCTGATATCCCCACTGAGAGTGACGTAGAGCAGCTTTGATGCAACGTATGATGCATAGCTAAAAGAAAGGGAAATTGCGAAAGGTGTTCAGGAAATGATTACGCAGATGCACGCAGTCCCTCATGTGTTTACCAGACTTGGTATTGGTGGAGCTCGTCTTGCAAGTTTATTAGACAAGCTAACAGTTTATAATGCAGGAGAGACCTGGAGAAACTGACAATTTTTGCTTAATTTCTGACAAAAACAAAAAACAAAAACTTATTGAGACTATGGTACACACTTCACCTTGTCTTCTCAAATAGAGGAAATCAAACTAATGTCTTATTTTTTCTTGTTCAGGTTTTCAGAGGTTAAATAATTGATCATTAAGAAAAAAGATCATTGTCTGCTCGAAAGCTTTTTAAAATACATTTAACACAATTGTCATATTGCCAGTATTGTATAGCCATGGCGGCAACAAGGTTCATTTTGCTCTTTCATCTGACTCTGTCTCTTTCTTCTCTGTTTGTCTGTTTTCTGTTTGCCCCTTCATCTCTGATTGTCTGTCTTTTTTTCTGCAGTGAAAGAATGTGTAGATAATCTGAGCCAGGAGGACGACAAGGAGAAGCTAGTATCATCTCTCTGGGGGGCTGAGAGATGTTTACGAGTACTGGAGAGTGTAAGTTGCTCACACAAATAACATGTTTATTTGAAATGCTGTGTATTTGAACCCACAAATTTCATTGTGTATTCATCACGACCGTCATTTAGACGGTTTTGGATTTTCAAAATTTAATAACTTTTTGGGGGGGGGGGGGATACAGACCTGCCGTTCCCTGAATGCTCATAAAACTGCATATATTTGCATTAAAATTAGTTTTAGATCAATTGCACAAGAAAAAAAAGGTTATAAGATCTACCTAAAACGACCAAGAGTGGTCAAAAAGACGTCTCATAATTTGCGTGTGATCGTGCGCGTCATGTCACTATTTATGAAGTGTGTAAACCACATTGCGTGCCTTCAGGCTAGCATTGACAAGGTTAGGTGTAGTGCCTCCCTTTACCACTGGAAGGATTTGCCGGAAGTCTCCACAAAGCATCGTTGGAATGCGTCTTTCACAAATAAATCAATTTTTTAACTTGGTTTTTGAAATATTTTTCGAACTGTGCAATCCTTGGAAAGTGCTGATTCTAAAGATACCTTTCTTTTTGTTCTACAATGAGTATTTCTGGAGTTTTAAGTGAACATACAAGCATACACTCGCTTTATATAGAGAGAGATGATTTAAACTGTGATTATTTGTTTGGCTGATAGTTGGTGTAGTCTCTCTTCAACCGTAGCTGGTGTTACGGTCTTGTTTCTTCTCAGCCTGTATTGACCTGAGTTTATAAACCCCAGCCTTAAAGCACTGTAGCATAAGTGTTGGTGTGTGTTTGGGAGAGAGAGGAAGCAAGAGATTTATAGAGTGCAACATATGCACATTCATTACAGAGCTCCAGAGTTTCGCAGTAGTAGTAGTCTGAGCTTGAGGGTATTGATTTGTTCAGGGTTGCGAGGACTCCATTTCAGAAGCCAATATTTAGTGTTCTCAGATGTTTTCCAAACAGATACAAGAAAGTTATTTGGTCATTTGTAGTTACTGAGAGACGATTACGAGTGGAGGTTAAAAGTGCCACCAGCCAAATGTCAGGTCATTTTTACTATGTGAGGTCCATCTAAAGTCCATCTACTCTACGAGTCAGTTTGGCAGGTAGCCAACCATTGATAAGAGGTTATTTTCCTTTCTTGAGTTTACTTTGGGCAGTAATCTAAAGTGGCTGCTGTTTTTTTTTTTCTTCCCCCAAGCATCAGCAGGAAATGGCCAGAAAAAGTAAATTCCCCACTCTGTGGTCAAGTACATGTGAGAGCTGTGAAAGGAGTGATATTCCAGTTTTGATATGTTAATTGTGAAAATCATTTAAACCCACAGTCATGAAAAGTTATGATTGAAAATGAAAGGAAAGCAACTTTATTTGTCATTGTACGGTTACAGTGATATGTTTTTTCTGCATTTAACCCATCCTGTTGTATAGGAGCAATGGGCAGCTTGTAGGGCAGTGCCCAGCGACCAACTCCAGTTCTTTTTCCTATTGCCTGTGAAATTAGAAAAGCTGTTTTCCAGACCTGGAAATGGTTTGAAATTAACAGAATGTTTTGGAAGTTTTGAATGTACACTGGTTTTGGCTGTTGCTTACAATATTTTCATAAAAATCCCAAAATATATCTAATGTTATGAGTTAATGAGAGGGAGGACAGTGGAATAGTGAAGATGCAAGGAATAGAGGTGATGAAGCCCTATGAGCTTAAATACTTGGGGTCAATTGTCCAAAGTAACGGGGAGTGCGGAAGAGAGGTGAAGAAGAGAGTGCAGGCAGGGTGGAGTGGGTGGAGAAGAGTGTCAGGAGTGATTTGTGACAGAAGGGCTTTGTAAAAAAAATTTTTCTTCTACATCATGAGAGAGGGGAAGTGAACCCGCAGGACATAGGATGGTATGGTGACACAGGGGAACTGTGGCATCTCTGACACCACCTTATAAGAACTGATGTGAATGGATCTACCGTGTCCTTTTTTGGTATGGGGGCTTTTTGGGGTTGGTTACCTGACATTTCTGCTCTCAAAAATAACCAGTGTAAATGCAGGGACTTGGCATAGACTGTCGTTGCAGACTTTTATTCCACATACGTTGGATTATTTGTTTTATAGTCAACCATCAATTTTCATTGTTTGTTACCCGTGCCTTTCAGTTTTTACTGTGTACAAAGGAACGCTATAAAACACGTACCACTTTTCATACCCAACTTTGCATGCAAAACTTTTTTTTTTTTTTTGCTATAAGTCAGTAAAACAAAGAGTTTGACGCACAGCAATTCAAATCTGAGTCTAGTCTGGTCATATAAAAAGGAAAAAAAATACAGTTTGCGACAAAAAAAAAAGCAAGAGTTAAAGGGAAGTTCTGAGACCAGCTATGTTATATGGTTTGGAGACAGTGGCACTGATGAAAAGACAGGAGGTGGAGCTGGAGGTGGGAGAGTTGGAGATGCTAAGATTTTCATTGGGAGTGACAAAGAAGGACAGGATTAGGAACGAGTATATTAGAGGGACAGATCAGGTTGGACAGTTTGGAGACAAAGCAAGAGAGGCAAGATTGAGATGGCTTGGACATGTGTGGAGGACAGATGCTGGGTATATTGGGAGAAGGATGCTGAATATGGAGCTGCCAGGGAAGAGGAGAAGAGGAAGGGCAAAGAGGAGGTTTATGGATGTGGTGACGGAGGACATGCATGTGTGGCTTGTTTGACAGAGGAAGATGCAGAGGACAGGAAGAGACGGAAATGGATGATCTGCTGTGGCGACCCCTAACGGGAGCAGCCAAAAGTAGTAGTAGTAGTAGTAGTAGTAGTAGTAGTAGTAGTAGATGCGAAATACATTCTTTGATATTACTAATTTAAACTCTTGTGCTGCGCCATATGACCATTGAAATGTCACGAGTATCATGTGATACACATTGGCGTATGCAGTTATTTGGCAGTGAGAATGTCTGATGAGCGAGTAAAGTTAGCAAGCGCTAGCACTTTGCTCATCTGCAAAAATTCCTAGGAAGTGCGTGTTTAGTAATGTATGACTTTAAAACAACAAATATAATACATGCCTCAAGAGAGGCAGACCCTAGTTCTGCTTGAATGTAGGCTCTGCACCAAAACATTTGATGTTGGCAATATTGGGGAAGCGGCTCTGGTCAGCTATGCTAAAGAGAAAAAGCATCAAGGCAACCAAAAGGCCGCTCAATAGACTGCGTCGGCACATATTTCACGCCTACTGTAGCCAGGCCAGATTATGTTACCACTTCTACCAGCATGGCAAGCATCGGTATAGCTGCTAGACAACTTCAGTCGACGCTCAACCAATCCAGTGCCTCATCCAATGATCTGTTATTGGCTGAACTGATGTGGGCACTGAGGACAATGGACTCATTATTATTCGTACAGCTAGTGTACTAACACAGGTGAGGTTTTCGGAGCTATGTTTCCCGACAGCGGAATAGCAACCAAATTTAGTATTGGGGAAATGAATTGTGCGCACCTCTCCACATTTGGAATTGCGCCTTACTTCAAATTGCTTGTTGTCAGAGAAGTGTCCACGCAGACTTGTTATGCAATGATGTTCGATAAAAGCCTGAACAAAACTCTCCAACTCAAACGGATGGACCTGCCTGTCCAGATTTGGAATTGGGGGGGGGGGGGGGGGGGCAGGTGAAATTCCGGTATGTAGGCTCAGCGTTCCTGGGGCACACAGCTGCCCAGGACATTGTAGAGCGGATATGCTCTCCGAAATCAGAATGAAGAACGTTGTGCAGCTATCAGTGGATGGACCTAATGTAAATTGAGGTATTTTCGATTTACTTCAATCCAAGCTTCTCCAAGTCAACAAATCTCTGCTGAACATCGGGGTCATGTGGACTGCACATTCTCCATCATACATTCCGGGTTGTATATAGGGCAAGCGAGTGGGACTTGACCGTACCCTCTTCATTCTGTATTGGCTATTTAAGAACAGAGAAGACTTCATAAAAGTCAGGCTGCGGCACACCCATGCTTAGAATCTGCCAGCACCGATGGGTTGAAAATGTGACTATTTGTGTCAGAGGACTGATACTGTGGCCTCACTTGATGAACTACGTCGATGCAGTCTCCAAGAGAATTACCTGAGCCAAAGATCAGGTCTTTCCCGGAGGTCAAGAAAGCCTGTGCAGATCTACTTTTTCCAGTGATATCATCAATATTCCAGAACATAGCCAAGCAAATCACCCCCTTCCTCGTCTTTTCAACTACTTAAAGTCGTGGAAATGGGGTAAAATATTATGGAAATGTTATGGAAAAGTTTGGAAAATTCATTGGTAAAAATTTGTGGGAACCCTGGGCTTTCAGCCTTATGCTTCTCATTTTCTCATCTTTCCCCTTTACCTCTATTATTCCACCTGTAGGCGAGATACATTAACAGCATGAGGACCCTCTTCTGATTGTACAGATTTATTATTTTTAGTTCATGTAGAGATATGAATTGAGACAAACATGTCATCTGTTCTTTTGCATACTCTGCGAACATTAACAAGTTGAAAAAACTGATTGTGAGCACCTTGTTTGCTACCCTTGGGCCACCATAGAACTGGTACGTGAGGAGTGATTTAGCTGTGAGTGTGTGTGTCTTTTGTAGTACCGCTGTCTGTGATCTAACAGTCACAAATCCCTTGATGCAGGTTTAATCAGAATCAGAAATACTTTATTCATCCCCGAGGGGAAACTGGGTACCAAAACCAATATGAGGATGGCAGTTGAACCAAAGTTAAAATGACCCCCCACCCCCTATAAACCTGATTTTATGATTTTTTTTACAGAAGAATGTATCTCCCTTTTGTCTTTGCTGTGTGTAGGTAACAGTCCACAACCCAGAAAACCAGAGCTACCTGATTGCATACAAAGATTCCCGGCTTATCATCTCTTCTGCCAAGTGAGTACATACACACCCAACGAAATATTGGTTGATGGGTTTTGCTGGGGTCGCTCCCATGCAGTGGCTTAGCCTCCACCCCACCCCCCACTCATAAGAACAAATGAATCTGTTAATTTTTTTTGAAAACTTGCTTGAGAAAACATTTTTATTCCATTGGCCTTTTTTGCTTTATTGTCATATTTTATTTTTATTTCTTTTTTTTAATTTTTGTTTACACTCTCGCTCTTGTTCTGTGAAGCGCTTTGGTTCAGACTTGCTTTGTCTATAAAGTGCTACATAAATAAAGTTGGACACACACACACACACACACACACACACACACACACACACACACACACAAAGTCTAGCTGTGCTGCATAGTTAAATATGTAGATGCGCAGGCACTCTACATCTGGTCACAAGTCAAGTCAAGTTTATTTATATAGCACATTTAAAACAACCACAGTTGAACCAAAGTGCTGCACAAGCTTAAAATACAATATAAAGTAAGTAACACATATGAATATAAAAATACATGTAAAAGTAAAATAAAGGAATTAAAATGTTAACAATAAAATACAAGAGTATAAAAGTATATTTCCACAATAAAATCACGGTGTCTAGCTCAACTTGAATTGAATGCCAGCAAGAAGAGGTAGGTCTTTAACCAAGATTTAAAAGTCTCTAGGGTCTGAGCAGATCTTATGTTTATTGGTAAGTTGTTCCAGAGATCAGGGGCAGCAACTGCAAAGGCTCTGTCACCCCTATTCTTAAGCCTGGATCTCGGGAACATGTGAGAGCATCTGGTTTACTGACCTGAGTGCTCTGATTGGTGTATGGTATATATTAGCTCAGATAAATAAGATGGTGCCAGCCCATTTAACGACTTGAAAACAAGTAATAAAATCTTAAACTGGATCCTAAAACAGACAGGAAGCCAATGAAGGTGACCTTGTCTTTTTGCAGTTTCTCCTGCAGACCCTAGATGTGTCACTAATTGCTTTCAATGACTTTGTATCTGTCTGTCTGCCTCCTTGTCTGAGCATCTGTTTTTTCTGTCTGCCTGCTCACTTATCAGCCTCTTTGTCAGTATACAGTGGCTTCAGAAAGTATTCAAGACCCCTTCACTTTTTACACACTTTATTCCATCCATCCATTTTCCAAACCGCTTATCCTGCTCTCAGGGTTGCGGGGATGCAGGAGCCTATCCCAGCAGTCATTGGTCAGCAGGCAGGGAGACACCCTGGACATGCCATCACAGGGCCCACACACACACACACACACACACACACACACATTCACACCTAGGGACAATTTAGTATGGCCGATTCACCTGACCTGCATGTCTTTGGACTGTGGGGGGGGGGGGCACCCGGAGGAAACCCATGCAGACACTGGGAGAACATGCAAACTCCACACAGAGGACGACTTGGGACGACCCCCAAAGTTGGACTACCCCGGGGCTCAAACTCAGGGCTTTCTTGCTGTGAGGCAACCGTGCTAACCACTGCGCCACTGTGCCTCCAATATGGACCAGGTGGACTTTATTACTCATCGCCACAACTCTGACAACCTGACACTTGATTGTGTTTTAGATTTAATTTTAAATGGATAAAATTGCCATTTTTGTCCATCAATCTACATTCAATAACCCATAATGACAAAGTGAAAACATGTTTTTAGAAATGTTCACAAATTTGTAAAAAAATGCAAAAATTGAAATCTCTTAAGTATTCAGACCCTTTGCTGTGGCGCCACAAATTGCGGTTGGGTGCATCCTGTTTGCTTTAATTATCCTTGAGATTTGTCTAGAACTTGATTAGAGTCCACCTGTGGCAAACTGAATTGATTGGACATAGTTTAGAAAGGCACACACCTGTGTATATAAGGTCCCACAATTTACACTGCATGTCAGGCCAGAAACCAAGCCATGAAGTCCAAGGAACTCTCTGGAGACCTCCATGATAAAATTATGGCAAGGCATACAACAGTGCAAGGGTATAAAACCATTGCTAAAGCTTTGCGTGTTCCCAGGAGCACAGTGACCTCAATAATTGTGAATGGAAGAAGTTTGGAACCACCAGGACTCTTCCTAGAGTTGGCGGTCCAGCCAAATTGAGTAACTGGGCAAGAAGGGTCTTTGTCAGGGAGGGGAGGGGACCAAGAACCCGAAGATCACTCTTAACAGAGCTTTGCAAGTCCTCTGCAGAGATGGGAGAACCTGCCGGAAGGACGACCATCTCAGCGGCACTCCCATCAATCAGGCCTTTATGATAGAGTGGCTAGACGGAAGTCACTCATGACTAAAAGGCATATGACAGCCTGCTTGGAGTTTGCCAAACGGCATTTAAAGGACTCATAGAACATGAAGAAAAAGATTCTCTGGTCTGATGATGCAAAAATTGAAGAGATCTTTGGGCAGAACTCCAAGCGTTATATCTGGCGAACAGGCACTGCTCATCACTTGGCTAATACCATCTCTACGGTGAAGCATGGTGGTGGCAGCATCATGCTATGGGGGTGTTTCTTAGCAGCATGGACAGGGAGACTGGTCAGAATTGAGGGAAGAATGAATGCAGGCAAATACAGAGAGGTCCTTGAAGAAAACCTGCTCCAGAGTTTATGCAACCTCAGACTGGTGCGACCGTTCACCTTTCAGTATGACAATGACCCGAAACATACAGCCAAGACAACGCTAGAGTGGCTTCAGGACAAGTCTTTGACTGTCCTTGAATGGGCCAGCCAAAGCCCAGACTTAAACCTCCATGTAACATCTGTGGAGAGACCCGAAGAAGGCAGTTCAAAGACTCTTCCCATCCAATCTGATGGAACTTGAGAGAATCCGCCAGGAAAAATGGGATAAACTGCCCAAATCCAGGTGTGCAAACCTTGTAGAAACTTAGCAAAGAAGACTTGAAGCTGTAATTTCTGCCAAAGGGGCTTCTACAGACTACGGAATTAAAAGTCTGAATACTTACATAAATGAGAGATTTCAGTTTTTTATCTTTAATAAATTAGCAAAAATTTCTAAAACATGTTTTCGCGTTGTCATTATGATTTATTGAGTGTAGATTGATGGGCAAAAATGGCAATTTTATCCATTTAAAATTAAATCTACAACACTAAGTGTATAAAAAGTGAAGGGGTCTGAATACTTTCTGAAGCCACTCTGTGCCTGTTAGTCGGCGTATGTGAGGAAATGCAACTCTCCGTTTGTGTGTCCTTTGTGTTAGTTTTTCCTCTCAGCTCGGCAAGTGTGTGTTTATACAGTTACGGATATTATGTGAGTTACCTTTGCTGGGAGGAAAGGGTTTGTTTTGCCCATTTCTTGATTTTTCAGATCCTGCCAGTCTTATTCATGACATTTAGCCTTGGCCCCGACTCAAGAGTATGGGCCAAATGCTAACCATGCCACCCCACCCATCTCTGTCACTCTCGCCGTACATTCTTGTTCTTTTTGTTTGTCACTTCCTCCCTCTTGCTCTTTTTTGTTGCTCTCGCACACACACATACCTAGTGTGGTGTAGAGCAGTGTTCTACCAGTAATATTATTAGTGCAGACCGCTGAAGTTAAGGCACCGCTCACCTCTCAACTCTCCCCATTGCTCCTCGCCCCCCGTGTGTGACCGGTCCATACCCCCTTACGGGAGGTCTGCAAGAGGAGAGGAAGAGGGGGGACAGGAAGGCTGTATATGGGTCAACAAAGAGCTGTTGTTTCTGTGTTGGACACAGGCCTCACTATCAGCCATCAGCTGTCCTCTGGTTTAACTTAATTAGCTCCACAACCCCAGGGCTAGTTGGCTAGCCGGCAGCTATACCGCTACCTTGACACACACAGGCCTGGGTCTGTCCCTGTGTTAGCTCATTTGCTCTGTCCCATGCCATAGTTTACCCTCATCTTGAACCACAAGCGCTGTCGTTCACCCGCCTCTTCTTTGGCTCTACCCCTCTCACATCTTCCTCCTCCTCCTCCTCCTTGGGTGTCTGCGGTGTCGTGCACATACGTGCTGCATCAACAGTTAACCCCCCCACCCGCCTTACACCCCCCCCACCCCCCCCTCTCTCTCCTTCAGCTGTCTTCTGAGTTTATTCAATTAGCCCCCAAACCACAGGGCTAGCTAGCAACCCACACTGCCACCTAGACACACACACGCCAACACACACACTGTTGTTTATCTGTCCTTATGGGGACCGAAAATGTATGTCCGAGTCAAGATCCCCAAACATAAGCTTTAGCCTAACTACAACCATATCATCTTCTTTTGGCCTGTTCCCCAGGGGTCGCCACAGCAAATTTGATAGTTTCCATCAGTACTCTGTGACGGCACAGCACCGATGGTGGTCTTGTCAATCTGCATAATCATTTGGCAAATTTTATGTCGCATGCCCTTCCTGACACAACCGCTGACCCTATATACCCCCCCCCAAAAAAACCCAACCTCAACCACCTATCCTTAACCCTAACTAACTTTGATACTAAACCTAAACCCAACCATGATGCCAATTATAACTGTAGCCGTAAACCTAACCCCCCCCCCCCAGCTTAGAAATAACTCTTGACCTTGTGGGGACCAAGAAAATGTCTCCATGAGGTAGTTTGTCCCTGGTTTTACTTTCCTCATAGGGACATGTGCTCCCACGAAGATGGATAAACAAAAAGCATGCACATGCATACATGGCATCGGCAACCTAGTATGTGTATATCCTCTTTTTATTTGTCTAATCCCATTGAATCATTTGTTTTCAGGATTTAGTTTATTTGTGCTTGCTTGCGGTGTGTCCCGCACCGTCGGCACTAGTCGGACCCCTGTCGGCAGCTTTTCGGTCGATTCAGCGTGTTGAATCGGTGGAGCCCGTCGGTGAGAGAGATCACTCTGATTGGCGGCTCAGCTTAGCGAATCAGTACAGAACATACATGCTAGTTGGCCGTCGGCTGTAGTCTTTGCGGTGTGTTCAAGTGCTACTTTTTGGCCCAGACGGCAGACGACGTGAGGCGACGCAGCAGTTGGCCTTCGTCACCGCTAGTCGGTTTGGTGTTGTGTCTGGGCCCTAAGAGATAAAACCCAAGAAGGGGAGAATCGTAAAGAATTGTGTGGCCAGATTAAGAAAGTCTAAGAAGCTTATGGAAACATCTCTGCTTAAAAGAAAACCCCAAAATCAATATGAGCAAGATGTTTGAATTACCTTATGCGCATGGCTTCTCTCTCTCGCTCTACCTTCTCTCTCTCTGTCTACCCTCTCTCTGTCTCTGTCTACCTTCTCTCTGTCTCACTCTCTCTCTACCTTCTCTCCCTCTCTCTTTCTCTCCCTGTGTCTACCTTCTCTCTCTCTACCTTCTCTCTCTCTGTCTACCCTCTCTCTGTCTCTGTCTACCTTCTCTCTGTCTCACTCTCTCTCTACCTTCTCTCTCTCTGTCTACCCTCTCTCTGTCTCTGTCTACCTTCTCTCTGTCTCACTCTCTCTCTACCTTCTCTCTCTCTGTCTACCCTCTCTCTGTCTCTGTCTACCTTCTCTCTGTCTCACTCTCTCTCTACCTTCTCTCCCTCTCTCTTTCTCTCCCTGTGTCTACCTTCTCTCTCTGTACCTTCTCTCTCTCTCTTTCTACATTCTCTGTCTACCTTTTCTCTCTCTACCTTCTCTGTCTCGCTCTCTCTATCTTCTCTCCCTCTCGCTTTCTCTTGCTCTCTGTCTACCTTCTCTCTGTCTCTCACTCTACCTTCTCTCGCTACCTTCTCTCTCTCGCTCTGTCTACCTTTTCTCTCTCTCTCTCTCTCTCTCTCTCTCTCTCTCTCTCTCTCTCTCTCTCTCTCTCTCTCTCTCTCTCTCTCTCTCTTTCTGGCTGGCTTTCTTGGCTTTGTGTTTGTGTTGTTTTTTGTCTACACTTCAGTCTCCTCGCTCGTTTGTTTTCCTCCTCTCTTACATTGCTTATTAGTTATTTCTCACTTTATATTTCTGTATAGTTCTGCTGATT
The DNA here is from genome assembly GCF_029633865.1 of Lampris incognitus. Classification (NCBI taxonomy): domain Eukaryota; kingdom Metazoa; phylum Chordata; class Actinopteri; order Lampriformes; family Lampridae; genus Lampris; species Lampris incognitus. The sequence continues at coordinate 33,918,536 of NC_079227.1, read as the reverse complement.
CAGTACCTCGCCCTTGATGTCATACTCTGGCTTATTCCAATTCTCCTGCTGTCTCCCTCAGTTCAAATTCCCCCACTATTTTCTCCTCTCTCCCTCCACACATTCACTCTATCACCACCACTGTGACACCCTTCCTCTCACTCTTACCCCCCCCCCCCCCCCGCTCTCTGTCTCTGTCCCGGCACATGCTGTAACCCTCCTTCTCGCCCTCTTCCTCCCGCCCTCCCTCTCTCCGATGCGATTGGCTGAACTCTGTTCTCTCTTTGTGTTCAGATGCTGATGACCTCCCATTACATCTAATCTAGTTATTTACATGGACACCATGAGGCTGGTGACCCCCTAAGCCTCTGCCGCTGCAGCCGGCCTCCGCGCGAGCGTGTGTGTGTGTCTGTGTGTGTGTGTGTGTGTGTATGTGTGTGTGTGTATCTCGCATGCTGGGGAGGGTATGCCTGCCTGTGACTTTGTGACTCTGTATTAATTTGCGCATGTGGATATATGCATGTTCTCTGAATACTGCTCTGTTTAATGGGGAAGGGGGTCGGTCAGCGTTTAATAATACTCAACTGTACCGCTCTCGCACTTCGTCAGGGTAAAGCCTTTCATTGTTGGCTAGATGATCAATGGCTGGCGTCTTTCTTGAATGCTTGTCCCATAATTCTGAGCGCCTAAATCATTAAGAACCAGCTGCTCTGTCACGGGCCTGCCCAGGTGAACTCGGGCAGAAGCGAGGATCTGATGTTGTTGAGTTGGTTTAACTTTTAGCTGTTAAATGTGCTTAAACTGTTGAGAATAAAGGTAGAAGAGATGGGAGGAAACCACTTAAGAAAGATTTTAAACCTTTAAACATCTGAGACATACATTCTGCAAAGGTTGTAAAGACATTCGGAACTTGGTCCTCTGTGATTTGCTGTTTCTGACTGTGTGGCTTCTACCTTGTGTTCTGTCCCCTCTGAGATTGACAAAACCAGGTGAATTCTGAATGTAGATCTGTATGTCTTTAAAGCTCTGCTGTCTCAGGGCTTCCCTCCCCTCTGCTCTCTTCTTCATTTCCGACGGAAATGAAAGATGGCGGCTCAAATTCACGTTTGCGGTGGCCTCACCCAGTACTGGTGTGGGAAGATGGCAGCGCGAATTTACGTTTGTGGCGGCCTCACCCAGTACCGTCCATGCAGTGTCTTTGTCCACATCTGCGTCTAAGTTTGTCTTCGTTTGATGGCTGGGAGAGCTGGCGCTGGCTCGGCTGGGGGAGCTTGGTCTGTTCCTGTGGGCCCAGGGACCCCGGCCCTGACCGGAGCTGTGCCCAAAGAGGAAACACCGAGGGCAGTCTGACAGGATGCAGAAGCGGGGCAGGCTAAGCTAACTGCTAGCCCATGCAGACCGGCAGTTCCAATAACACTGAGGGCAGTCTGGCGGCAGCCTCGCCTGGCCTTGACTGTTTTTAGTGTCGTCGTGTGGAGTGCGGGGAGGTGTGTCGAAGGTGTCTGGCTGGGAGAGCTGGCGTTGGATCGGCTTGGGGAGCCTGGTCTGCTGTGTCCTGTGGGCCCAGGGACCCCGGCCCTGACCGGAGCTGCTCCCAATGAGGAAACACAGAGGGCGGTCCGACAGCACACGGAAGCGGGGCAGGCTAAGTTAACTGCTAGCCCATGCAGACTGGCAGTTCCAACAGTCATCCTGGCTGGCGTTCATTCTCCCGGACAGTGATTTCTTTTTTTTAATTTTTTTTTAAGTTGAGATATATATGTTAGTTTGGATATATGTGTTCTTGTAGTTTTTGGGTGTGTGTTTTCGTCTTTGTGTTGCACTGCTGTGGGCTGGAGGAAACAATGTTTCATTTCATTTCATGTGTGGAAGTGCATGAAATGAAATGACAAAGTGTTTCTGATTCTGATTCTTCCTCTATGCATCACCCACCTTTACTGCTTCAGCCTTGACTCAGCCATCCCCCTTGTTGTCGTTCGTCTCTCCAGGGCGTTGCAGAGGTGCGAGGCCATGATTCAGCGGTACAGCAGGGAGGTGAACAGTGCCGGCCACAACCTGCCCTGCAGCTCCAACAGCAACGTGGGCAAGGCTGTAGAGGACTGCACCAGGGCCATCATCGGAGTGCTTCTTAACCTGACGCACGACAATGGTTAGCAGAATGGAGACCTGCTCAAACACGAGCCACGGTCGACGGAAAGACGCGCTGATAGATGAGCAAAGATGCACACAAACACAAATGCATACACGCTCAGTGCCATGGAGGAAAGCCTGTGTAATGCTGCTGCTTTGCCTCACTCATGATGACGGTTATCTGCCTGAATGTGTCTCTATCCATTTAAGTCAGCGGGTGCAAATACACACACACGGCTCTAGTGGACTACACAACTCGCATCTCAAGACTGATGCTGAGATTAAAACATGACGGGTTAGTTGGACTGATTATTGCAGATGCAGATATCGACAGAAATAGAAAGATGGGCGTCCGGGTGGCGTGGCGGTCTATTCCGTTGCCTACCAACACGGCGATCACCAGTTTGAATCCCCGTGTTACCTCCAGTTTGGTCGGGCGTCCCTACAGACACAATTGGCCGTGTCTGCGGGTGGGAAGCCGGAGGCGAGTATGTGTCCTGGTTGCTGCACTGGTGCCTCCTCTGGTCCATCAGGGCACCTGTTCGGGGGGGAGGGGGAACTGGGGGGAATAGCGTGATCCTCCCACGCGCTATGTCCCCCTGGTGAAACTCTTCACTGTCAGGTGAAAAGAAGCGGCTGGCGACTCCACGTGTATCAGAGGAGGCATGTGGTAGTCTGCAGCCCTCCCCGGATCGGCAGAGGGGGTGGAGCAGCGACCGGGACGGCTCGGAAGAGTGGGGTAATTAGCCAAGTACAACTAGGGAGAAAAACGGGGGGGAATCCAAAAGGAAAAAGAAATGGAAAGACGGACATACACACACATTTTCATACATACCATACAGGACTGCATGAGACCTAATATGAGGTCACTATTCAACTTGATCTGTGGTCATACAGAACAGCTCTTAGAGAGGTGTGGAGTACTGTGTGGAGGCTGCCATAGCAGTACACAACTAAAGCAGGCTGTTATTATTTCATTTTCATTGACTTGGACAGTATTGACCCATATCTGGTGTTGGAGCGGTAATTAATTTCTCTGTTCGTGTGTGGTGTACAGAATGGGGCAGTACGAAGACCGGAGAGCAGGAAGACCTCATCGTGACGGCTTTGAACTGTGTGCTCAGAGTTCCTCAGTATCTCCCTGCGGAGCAGAGATTTGACATCCGAGTACTGGTCAGTAAAACACATCCACACAGAGGGCACATGCACACACACACCAGCGGGTCTGACTCGGGCCTTTTTAGTTCTGCTGGTCTCGGTAAGCAGGCCTAATTTGATAGGCCTTGTTGTTCCCCACGTATGGTTTTTTTTTTTCTTCTTCTGTGGTGTATCTGACAGGGATCATGCATATTAATTAACCAACAGTGTTTCAGAGGTCGCCAAAAGCGGTGGTATTCATCTAGCCTTATGATAAAGTTGATTCCAATTTAAAAAGAAGATAAAAAATAAGTTGGCGATATGTAAACACGTGGGAAGGCAAAGCTAAAGCGCAGGTAGAAGTCAGAAATTAATCACCAAAAGTGCTGTTGGCATGACAACAGAAAGGCAACAGAGGAGTATTTGTGCAGTGTTAAGAGTTATATAAAGGTTAAAAAGTATTTGCACGAATTTGCAAGGTGGCAGCAAATGGAACAAACACCCGACTTTAGTCATGGCAAATGTGATTATAGATGAGCTCAGTGTTCTTCACTGATGGGCAGAGCAGCGGCTGTGTTTCTCCACCTTATTTATGCACCACACATGTTCTGTAGTGGAATCCCATGACACACCGCTCTCCACCCAACCCCTGTTACAACATCAGTTTTGTCAGAGGTTGTGCGGTATCGAGTGGTTTGTCAGACCCATTCGTACAGGATAAGAAACCTCTGTAATTTCACCCAAACCGCCACAGACTGCTCACACATGAACGTCATCGACATACTTATATACACAGTTGTGATACTTGTATTTTGTTGTTCTGTTGTTAACACTAGAACGACCGGGATTTTACTCCTACCCAAAACGACCACGGGTGGTCAACATGACCGCCAGTTTTTAAACTCTATATTCTGTCAAGATAAATATCCAACTGAGATATTAATGCATTACATATGTTAGTGTGTCTGTTAGGAAACTAACTGACACCAAAATTAATATTTTAACAACTTTAATACTATTTTTCAAACAATTTAAAATGGCCGCTGTCCAATGCCTGTAAATACTGCAACACCTCGGTGGTAGTCATGATGCGTCTGTAACCAGACATGTTGGAAATAATCAGAAATCAAGTTTAGACTATTTCTCTGCACTGGAGGACGCTAGTGTGTTTCTAGGACAGAGCAATGAATTTCACGAAGGACATGACGCCACCAACACACATCATAAATAGTGACGATGCACATGATAATGCACAAATTACGAGCCGTCTTTTTGACCACTCGTGGTCGTTTTAGGTAGATCTTACCATGACTCTTTTTGGTACAGTTGATCTAAACCTAATTTTAATGCAAATATATGCAGTTTTAGGAGCATTCAGGGAGCAGCAGGTCTGTATTTTTTTATTCACAAAGTTATTAAACTTCGAAAATCCAAAGCCATCAAAGTGACGGCCTTGGTCATTCTAGTGTTAAAAGACAATATGGTTTAGGTTCTTGCCAGATCTAGGTGAAGCCAGATCTCCTCTTGTACGTACACGTAAAGATTCTCCCACATGTTTCCGGAACAAACCTGCAGTGAAGCAAAAGCTGGTGGGCAGCTCAGTGCAAATTAGGCCTTTTTTACCTCCTTAAGCTCTCAAAATGTTCCCCTCTGTCTAGTGTGTGCAGTACACACTCACACATGCACTTCACCATCTTTGAAATGTGTGTGTGTGTGTGTGTGTGTGTGTGTGTGTGTGTCTTCTGTCCAGGGTCTGGGTCTGCTAATTAACCTGGTGGAGTACAGCGCCAGGAACAGACACTGTCTGATGGAGATGGAGATGGAGGGGGGCCAGGGGCCCTGTGACACCACCGTCCTCCTCAGTCCACAGCACCAAGACATTACCAACACTGGCCCCCTCAGCGCCATAGCAGCGCTTGTACAGGTAGGCCTCTGTCAGCGCTTGCGTGTTTTGTGTGTATACGAGAGGGAACACAATAAGAAAAGGAGAGTTTAGCATTTTCCACATACATGGTCAGTAGAGGGATTCATCTTGGACTGTTCCAGTTTTAGAGGTGACCTACTGCTACTACTTTTGGCTGCTCCCGTTAGGGGTCGCCACAGCGGATCATCCGTTTCCATCTCTTCCTGTCCTCTGCATCTTCCTCTGTCACACCAGCCACCTGCATGTCCTCCCTCACCACATCCATAAACCTCCTCTTTGGCCTTCCTATTTTTCCTCTTCCCTGGCAGCTCCATATTCAGCATCCTTCTCCCAATATACCCAGCATCTCTCCTCCACACATGTCCAAACCATCTCCATCTTGCCTCTCTTGCTTTGTCTCCAAACCGTCCAACCTGAGCTGTCCCTCTAATATACTCGTTCCTAATCCTGTTCTTCTTCGTCACTCTCAATGAAAATCTTAGCATCTTCAACTCTGCCACCTCCAGCTCCACCTCCTTTCTTTTCATCAGTGCCACTGTCTCCAAACTATACAACATAGCTGGTCTTACAACCATCTTGTAAACCTTCCCTTTAACTCTTGCTGAGACTCTTACCTCTTGCTAGTTTTAGAGGTGACCGTTTCATAAAACAAAAATCCCGTCATCCCTCTTCTAGCTGTTCCTCCAGCGGGAGGCGGCTGCTGTCCTAGCGGAGGCGCAGACTGATGACCTCATCAAAGAGGCACCTAAACCGGCACTGGACCAGAGTGGGGAGTGGCAGGAGACGGGAGGGGAGATCCAGTGGGTCGCCAACGACAACAATACAGACAGACAGGAGGAAGCCAAGGAGAAGGTGGAAGAGGATGGGGAGGAGCTGGACCTCAACAAAGGTTAGAACACTGACTTTCTAGACTCGGGTCTAGAAAAGTACAGAAAACTTTTTTTTAACAACTACTAAAGATTGAAGAGGAACACATTGACCCACAAGTCACTGTCATTTGGTGTTGGAAGCAGTGATTTTTGGGTACAGAGGGATACAACCTAGTTTATAATCACATGACCCAACCACGACCAGCAGTAAACGTTTGTAGGCCGGTCAAAATGGTTTTAACAAGTCAATGTAGTAAGGTCTGGGTAAAGTCTCGTCCATTTGCTGCTGCTAAAAAAAAAAGAAGCTGTTCTGGGCCCCTGGGTGGCGTGGCGGTCTATTCCGTTGCCTGCCAACACGGGGATCGCCGGTTCGAATCCCCGTGTTACCTCCGGCTTGGTTGGGCGTCCCTACAGACACAATTGGCTGTGTCTGCGGGTGGGAAGCCGGACGTGGGTATGTGTCCTGGTCGCTGCACTGGCGTCTCCTCTGGTCTGTCAGGGCACCTGTTCGGAGGGGGGGGGGGGACTGGGGGGAGTAGCGTGATCCTTCCACGCGCTACGTTCCCCTGGCGAAACTGTCAGGTGAAAAGAAGCGGCTGGCGACTCCACACGTCTCGGAGGAGGCATGTGGTAGTCTGCAGCCCTCCCCGGATTGGCATAGTAGGTGGAGCAGCGACCGGGACGGCTCGGAAGAGTGGGATAATTGGCTGGATATAATTGGGGAGAAAAGGGGGGGGTGGCCCCCGCCGTATAAATGAGTGAAGAACCGATGGGATCTGTTGGGATAACTCTTTCCAAATACCGATGCCTCCATAAAGCACCCTTTTACCTTCAGAGACAAAGAAGAGACCACAAAGAAAACTTAGTAAATCGAGCAGGTGTAGAGTTGTGGAAGGAGAGCACAGAGCAGCGAGTGTTTAGTTCTCGGGTCGTAGTCAAAGGAACGGGGGTGAAGGTGCAAAGAAGAGTTTCATTTTCCTTGGTATGTTCAAAGAGCGTTCATGCAGTGAGGCAAGACCTCTTAAGAGGAACAAGAAAAAGGGAAAAAACTGTGGGGTCTGCTCTCAGCGGCCCGACATTTATTGAAGTCATGAAGAAGAAAGAAACTGAAGAAATACATTTGCCCCCCCCCCCTTTTATTTCTTGATATGTTTCACAAGATTTTTGCCGAGCTTAGAAACTCTTCATTTCAGAGGTTCACTGAAAAATGAAATGGTGCATTAATAATGTTCTCCCTTCTCCCCCCCCCCCCCTCTGTCTCCCCCCTCTCACCCGGTCTTGTTGGTCTTGTCCTCCACTCCTCCTCCCTCGCTTCTCTTATCTTCTCCCCTACTTCAACTCTCCCGCCCCCCATCATCCTCTCCTCATCTTGTCCTGTTCCCTTTAACTGCCCCTTCGTCTTCTTTACCCCCACGACCCACTCCCCTCTTCTCCGTGCTGCTCTTCCATCCTCCTCTCCTCTTCTCAACCCCCCCCCCCCCCGCCTGACCCCCACCTCTTTGCCTCTTCAAGCTCTGCAGCATGCAGGGAAGCACATGGAGGACAGCATCGTAGCCTCCTACACAGCACTGCTACTGGGCTGTCTTTGTCAGGGGAGCCCGGTAAGACACACACACACACACACACACACACACACACACACACACACACACACACACACACGTGCACAGAGTCATTGCCTGCCCAACTCTTGTCCGCCCGGCCAGGTTGGTAACCAAGCAATCTTGGAAATGAATCTGTCTGGCTCTGCAGCCTCCCAGTGGGCCCATACGTGGTTTTTTTTCCTCGACCTGCTGCGGTCAGAGTTCTGCTGTCTGTCTGTGGAGGCTGTCAGACGAGGAAGGGAGCGCCGCTCTGCTATTCTGCCCTTAATGGGCTCGGCTCCCTCAATGGGGTGTTAACAACCGTGCGTGTGTATACAGGGAGGGGAGTTGTTTGTGCGTTTGGGTTGTATGTATGCATATGGGAGAGCGAGAGAAAAGAACGATGATGAAAGTAGACAGAGAAACGTGTGTGTGTGGGTGTTTTTCCAAGTGTGCATTTTAGCATCATGATCTGTGGCCACCTACTCTGTCCTGGAATGGGTGCAGGCTGAAGAGGAAAAAAAAGGGAATAGAGGGAGATGGGGGGGTAAGAAGAGGTAGGGAGGAGAGGTAAGGTAGAATGGTGCCAAAAAAGAGGAAGAGAGAATCAGCCTCCTGGTTTCAATTCAGGTTCAATTTAGTAATCATTTATTAATCATTTATTAATGACCACACGACCGAGGTCGGTGGAATTTGCCGTCGGTACAGCAAGCAATTGTTCACAGAGGGTTCATAATGCATGGGTAGTGCTGTTCCACAGTTGTTGTGTTTTGTTTTTGTTTTTTTTGCTCTGCCAAATGATGATCCGAGTTGGTCCCGAGGAAGACTCGGAGGTCCTTTATTACACATTAATTAACATTCTACCTTGACGAGGTTGATAAGGTTAGTCACGGTAGGATGTGTTAATAACCTCTGCCCCTCTCTTTGTGTGTCTGTCTCCCAGATGAATGTGACTACTGTTAGGGAGAATCTGCCGAAAGGGGACTTCTCCATCATGACGGAAATGCTCAAGAAGTTCCTCAACTTCATGAACCTCACAGTAAGTGGCAGCAATGGCGGAGCCAGGTGAAACCGCTGTGGGTTTTCCCGTTACACAAAACACTACGCTGCGGCTACACAGGACCTACCCCGGGCTCGGGGTCGAATGTCGATAGCTGTCACTTTCCTCATAGAAACACCCAGACATCCTTCACATGACTTGAAAAACGCCAGTATTTTTATCCCCCCTTTTTCTCCCCAATTGCACTTGGTCAATTACCCAACTCTCTGAGCCGTCTCGGTCGCTGCTCCACCCCCTCTGCCGATCCGGGGAGGGCTGCAGACTACCACATGCCTCCTCCCATACATGTGGAGTCACCAGCCGCTTCTTTTCACCTGACAGTGAGGAGTTTCACCAGGGGGACGTAGTGCGTTGGAGGATCATGCTATTCCCCCCCAGTTCCCCCTCCCCCCTGAACAGGTGCCTGGACCGACCAGAGGAGGCACTAGTGCAGTGACGAGAACACATACCCACATTTGGCTTCCCACCCATAGACACGGCCAATTGTGTCTGCGATCCCCTTGTTGGTAGGCAACAGAATAGACTGCCACGCTACCCAGATGCCCACAAATGCCAATATGTTGCATAGCCCATACTCTGAGGGGAAAAGAGTCCAGCAGCATAGAATATGTTTGGATTTTAACAGTATACCTCTATTATATTCATTCCAAACCATGTGCAAATGTAATGGAGAAACCAAGATACAGTCTTCCACCATGGGGTGGCATGACACTTAATAGGGCGGCATGGTGGCACAGTGGTTAGCACGGTCGCCTCACAGCAAGAAGGTCCTTGGTTCGAGCCCCGGGGTCGTCCAACCTTGAGGGTCATCCCTGGTCGTCCTCTGTGTGGAGTTTGCATGTTCTCCCTGTGTCTGCGTGGGTTTCTTCCAGGTAGTCCAGTTTCCTCCCACAGTCCAAAGACATGTAGGTCAGGTGAATCAGCCGTACTAAATTGTCCCTAGGTGTGAATGTGTGGGTTCTGTGTGATGGCCTGGCAGTCTGTCCAGGGTGTCTCCCCGCCTGCCGCCCAATGACTGCTGGGATAGGCTCCAGCATCCCCGTGACCCTGAGAGCAGGATAAGCGGTCCAGCAGGATAAGTTGTGAGTCAGCCACTTGGTAGGGTTCTCAGGTTTTGTCTAGGCCTGCATAAGGTCAGTAGAGTTTGCAGCTAATTTACATTTGCAGTTGGGTTTATCTGTGAACAGATACTGCAGTAACTACAGCCACAAAACTGGATAGCTAGTGGTTCTGAGCAAGACGGATGAGTTTTTGAATCTTTTATGCTGTGCCTACTTCAGCTTGCAAAGATAGCTAATCAAGGGGATAGGTTCCCAAATTCACCATCCATCCATCCATTATCCAAACGCCTTATCCTGCTCTCAGGGTCACGGGGATGCTGGAGCCTATCCCCGCAGTCATTGGGCGGCAGACCGCCAGGGCACCACAGGGCCCACACACACATTCAAAAAAACACATTCAAAGAAAAAATGAGTGATATTTGACCAGTGGTTTCCCTTAAGTGTTGAACATCAATCCACAATATTTTGGTACACATGCAAAAATGAAAAGATATGACCAGTGGTTTCCTTCTCTGAACCACAAGATTAACAGACCGTAGATTGAAAGTAGAGCTGCAGCGTCAGGTTTCGCGAGTAAAGTTGTCCTTCATAGTTACCACAGGGAATCTGGTGATCAACCACATGTATTGACCGTTCAGGGTAGATTTACCATGAGCTGCAAAATTGTGAGATGATGCTCATGAAGAGGTCGTAGGTCAGTCCCCACAGATTTCCCCTTCGTTTTTTGTTTTATTTCCGAACGCCTGGTGAAGTACTACACTGCCCACAGTCCTTCAGCAAATTCCACCAATCAGAGGCCTTGCTGTTACCATGGAGATGTAAACCGCGCCGAAGTTGTGAAAGTCGGCTAACAGCGTGCTCCACCGTGGGTTTTCTGTCAGGCCTGACGTGGTGTTTAGGGACAGTTCACCAGTCATTTTCAACATTTTCTCGCCTGTTACGGTGTGATGACGGAGAGGAACCTCCGAGTCACGCCGGGACACCTGATGAACTTACCCGGGGACTGTCTCTTATCCCCACAGGCCTTTTCTGCAACTGATAGCTGTTGACTTGTTTACGGGCAGCAAACAATCCTGTCAATTACAACAAAAAAGCAGTGAGCTGGAGAAGTGTTGCTGTTGGTCATTGCAACAGAGAGTTGAGTCACGGTTTGAAACCGAAACTTGTCCATGTTTGATGCCATCGCTTGTCCAGTTGTTTGACTCGTGTAGAAAGTCAGCTTCATGAATTGAGGGAGAATTGACCTTGCTCATGCATCAGAGTGTGTGTGAATAAGGGTGTTGTACTGGGACGTTTCTGTGTGTGGTAACTGACCTGTTCTACCCCCCCCCACCCCCACCCCTACTGCCCTCGTTCTTTCACCCTTTGTCACTTCCCTCTCTCTGCCCTCTGCTTTGCCTCGCTCTCTCTCTCACTGTCTCATGCGCTCTTTTTACCTCTATCTTTCTCCTCTCTCTCTTTTTCTCCCCTCAATAGTGCGATGTTGGCACCACGGGACAGAAGTCCATATCCCGGGTCATCGACTATCTGGAGCACTGCTAGAGAGAGGCTCGTCGCCCACACATTCGCGCCACCCGCCAACCGACTCTTCACCATTACCTCTTCAAGACTGTTTAGAGCACTGACTGATGGGAGACCCAAAGCAATGCTAGAAACAGGCTACACACACACACACACAGACACACACACATGCAGACATAAGCACCAATCTTCTCCCTCTGCTCCGGCACCAGAGCTTCAGGCTGTTGCAGTGGAATTCTTTAATCAGTCTTCATCTGAAAACCACAGAATCCACATCAGCAGCCAAGACCAAGGACTTCACGGGACCTTTCGCAGTTTTAAGCCCGGTAACGACTTTGAATTGCAGACAAAAAAACAAAAACACATTTCTGGAAAAAAAAGGAACAGAGTAGTACTTTGGCGAGCAGACAGAGTAGTGCTCTGGTTCCATTGGGTTTGTTTTCGATGATACCATACTGAGACCGGGTGTCCTGGGCCCGCCCGCCATCAAACTCATCCAACACAGAACCAGCCACACTCTGGTTAACGATTGTCGGAAATGCGCTAGGAATTTCTGAAGCAACTGTCCAGCCCACCCACCCACCCACCCACCACCACCTAGGGCGTAGTGTTGACCAGAGCACGTTTCTCTACCGTCGAGGTTCTCCTTCACATTTTGCTTCCAGAAGGAGTCCGTGGAAGGAGTCTGTGCTGTTTTAATCCTGATCTCACCTCCCTTTGTGACATCCCATTTTTTTGGGGGGGGGGTTGATCTTTCAAGATTTGAGTGACACGCCCCCCCCCCCGAGACCACCGTCACCATGTCAGTGCCCCTGCTTTACCCTCTAAGTTCATTAAAACAAATAGGTAGAAGAACCTCACCTGCAGCAGACCGACCGCAGCCAGGCGACTCCGTCTCGCTCCTCTTTTCCTTTTTCTTATCAAGTGGCGGGACCCCTCCGGCGTCCCCCCCCCCCCACCCGGCAGCCAGGCCCCGTTTTCTCCCCTCTTTTCAGCCTTTTATCTGTTGGGTGCTGGAGGACCGAGGCGGAGAAATGGGCATATCGATCCTTTTGGTGGTTGTAAGTGGAAAAGAGGGAGGACACTTGTGAGTCACAATCACAGCGTTTTTCTTTTCTTTGAAAGGTTCCAGTCAAGCAAAGTTTTAGCAGTTGTGTTTTTGTTGTTGTTGTTGTTTTGTTTTGTTTGTCCGTGGCGGAAACCCCGCCGTCGGCCTGTCAGGGTTTCTTCATACCGAGGGATTGCCAAGTTGTGCGCGTGGCAGCCTCCACCGATCGTTGAGTTTTACCTCCTTAAAAAGAAACAAAATCCGTTTAGACAATTAGTTTGTGACCCTAATGCGTTTCCGTCAACATTAAGTCGCACGTTTGAACCCTCGCTCTTGGCGAGCTCGTCTGTCTTTGGTCCGACTTGGGAGATCGATTGGTTTTTTTTTTTTTTTTCTAAGTCGACAGCTTTCTTTTCTTTTTCTTTTTTTGCCGAGCTGCCCTCCTGCAGATGCCTCGCTTACTGCAGCCCACCACCCCCCCCCCGAGCTGTGGAGACCCCCGCTCTGAAAGACTGTTACACCTGAAACTCGTTAAAGTGGAGGGGCTCCTGCTTGAGAAGCCGTCGATTGCCCCCTCGTACTTGACCCCCCCCCCCCCCCCCCGCCGGAAACTGGTGTCCACATCAAAGTGGGTTGTCTCAGTAGGAGCTGAGCCCTGTGGGTCAGAAACCTACCCCCCCCCCCCCCCCGCCCCCGAGAGCCTTCCAGTAATGTGTGTGCGTGTCCCCTCAGCGAGTTCGGCGGTGCTGCGAGTTCGGCGAGAGCCGCTCGCACAGATTTGTTCCCGGCAGCCGGGCGGCGACGAGGCGGACGCCCGCCCGCCCGCCTTTATAACACCTCTCCACCTTGTCTTGTCAACGGCGGCGTGTTGTGTGTCCTCCCCGCGGTGCCCCGCCGGCGCCAGAATGCCACTCGAAACACTGCTAAAACGACCACAACATTTGGGTAATTGTCGCTTATTTATTAACGGTGCAGAAAGTCGCCCCCTTTCGTTGGTTCACAGGGCGTTTCGGCCGGTGAAAGCCCAGAATTCAGTCGGCGATGTGGTTCAGGTGAATCCCGTTGACTGTCGGGTGAGTCGGGTGTTGTGTGTTTTACCTGAGCAGCTTTTTTGAATTTGGCTTTATGTGGAAGAACGCGTCATGTTCCCAGTCATCATTTGATGTAAAGATGAAATAAGGAATAATTTCGGAAATCCAGTGCCCACACTTTAACCCCCGTACCCCTCAACTGGTTCCTTCAACCCCCCTACCCCTCAACTGGTTCCTTTAACCCCCCCCACCCCTCAATTGGTTCCTTTAACCCCCGTACCCCTCAACTGGTTCCTTTAACCCCCGTACCCCTCAACTGGTTCCTTCAACCCCCCTACCCCTCAACTGGTTCCTTTAACCCCCGTACCCCTCAACTGGTTCCTTTAACCCCCCTACCTTTCAGGTGGCTCCTTTAAACCCCCTACCCCTCAGGTGGTTCCTTTAACCCCCCCTACCCCTCAACTGGTTCCTTTAACCCCCGCTACCCCTCAACTGGTTCCTTTAACCCCCTACCCCTCAATTGGTTCCTTTAACCCCCCCTACCCCTCAGGTGGTTCCTTTAACCCCCCCTACCCCTCAACTGGTTCCTTTAACCCCCCTACCCCTCAGTTGGCTCCTTTAAACCCCCTACCCCTCAACTGGTTCCTTTAACCCCCCCTACCCCTCAACTGGTTCCTATAACCCCCCTACCCCTCAGTTGGCTCCTTTAAACCCCCTACCCCTCAACTGGTTCCTTTAACCCCCCCTACCCCTCAACTGGTTCCTTTAACCCCCCCCTACTCCTCAACTGGTTCCTTTAACCCCCCCTACCCCTCAGGTGGCTCCTTTAACCCCCGCACCCCTCAACTGGTTCCTTTAACCCCCCTACCCCTCAGGTGGCTCCTTTAACCCCCCCTACCCCTCAGTTGGCTCCTTTAAACCCCGTACCCCTCAGTTGGCTCCTTTAACCCCCCCACCCCTCAGTTGGCTCCTTTAAACCCCCTACCCCTCAGGTGGCTCCTTTAACCCCCGCACCCCTCAACTGGTTCCTTTAACCCCCCCTACCCCTCAGTTGGCTCCTTTAAACCCCCTACCCCTCAGTTGGCTCCTTTAAACCCCCTACCCCTCAGTTGGCTCCTTTAAACCCCGTACCCCTCAGTTGGCTCCTTTAACCCCCCCTACCCCTCAATTGGTTCCTTTAACCCCCCTACCCCTCAATTGGTTCCTTTAACCCCCCCCACCCCTCAGGTGGCTCCTTTAACCCCTGTACCCCTCAACTGGTTCCTTTTATTAAGGGTTTTTTTTGTGCCCCAAAATGTGTCACCAGTGACCCCCCCCCCCCCCAAGGTGGGTAATCCCTGTCTCCTGGGTGGCGTAGGTTCCGGTCGGTCGGGGGCGTTTGCGGGTCGACTTTGTTTGACTGTACAGGTTTCGAAGCGTTACGTTCACGTCACACGTTCGAGATGAGTTGACGTTGATTTACATCGGTAGTGATCGTTGGTAGTTTGTATGTCTTTTCATGCTCGACCAAGCATTACATTTTCAAGTCTCCTATGCACGCATACACACAGACACACACACAGACACACACACAGACACACACACCAGCGGCGGCGTCTCGAGCCGCCCTTCTGTAGAGCGTACCCTCACACACACACCTTCTAAAGTTTACAAGAGCTTTATTCACAGAAATCTGGAAGAATGAATAGAACAAAACAAGAAATTGTAAATAACTTCCTGTAAATAGATTGCCTATTGAGAAATAAATTAGACCGGTAGACTCTACTTTTCTGAATCCGATTCTATTTTTTATTTTATACAGCCTTTTTCCCAACTGTTGTTTGTTTCGACAGACAGGCAGAGACGTTCTTACACACACAGAAAAAAAATTAAAAAAAAATAAAAAGCAAACTGCCGGAAACACTCTTTGTACCGATTTCCAGAATGATGTCTTTGGTTACCTGTACATAATTTTAAAACGAATAAAAATTGCTACTTTCAGTACATCCTCCCCGTGTCTGTCTCGTTCGTGATGGCTACTTACTATACACTCCGCTCTCTGATAATGATAATAATAATGATAATGATAATAATGATAATAATAATGATAATAATAATAATAATGATGATGATAATGATGATAATAATTATAATAATAGTAATGATAATAATAATGATGATAATGATAATAATAATAATGATAATAATAATAATGATGATAATGATGATAATAATGATAATAATAATGATGATAATAATGATAATAATAATGATAATACTAATAATGATGATAATAATGATAATAATGATAATAATAATAACGGAGTATGGATGGGGCACATGTGGGTAACACAACTCAGTTTTTCATCTACCAGCAACGAAAACGGATTTCTCTTTCTAAACCTACCGACAAACAGCTTTTATCGCTTGCTGGGGAGAGTGGACTCTGCATGGCCAGCCTACACTACATCTACACCCTATCTACAGACATCCCTGTCTCCTCACCGTCTACAGCAAACCTCTGATTGGCCGGGACATTATTAGGAGAAAGTCACCTTGTTCAGAACAGCATTCCAAAAGTTTTGCAAAAATTTTTAAAAAAATTAAAAAATGAAAGGCGTCTTTCGTACAGGCGGTGTACAAGGAACGACACAAGTCTGATGGCGGACGGTGCGCAGAAACCGTCCTCTGCCCCTTCACTTATTCCCGTTGCTCCTCTCCCACGCGCTGCCGTTCGAACCCCGCGCGTCGCTCCTCTGCTCCTCTCCCTTACGCGCCACGCCCGCACCGCCTCTGCCGGCGTGGGGCTCCCTGGCCGGGCCCGGGAGGAGAGCCGGGGGTCCGCGGGCCCCGTCCTGCAACAGCTCGCTGAGAGTGGCGATGTAGATCTGGGCCATCTGGAGGGTCTCCGACTTGGACAGTTTCTTGTCGCTCTCGAAGTTGGGGATGACGCTGCGGAGGCGGTCGAAGGCGACGTTGAGACCCAGCATCCTCCTCCTCTCGCGGGCGTTGGCGGCGAGGCGGCGCCGCCTCTGCGCCCGCTCCAGCGCGCACTCGTCCGGCTGCAGGTAGCGGAGCCCCCCCGCCGGGCCCAGCCGAAGCTCCAAGATCGCGCACGGCGGCTCGCCGCGGTCGAAGCCGTTTGCGCCGCGCTCGGTCCCGGGCCCCTCCTCCGCCCGGCGCCGCTGCGCCGGAGCCTGCGTGCCGGCGTGGGGGCGCGGGGCCTCGGAGGCATCCGGGACGGGTTTGGCAGCGCCGCGCGTCGCGTCTCTCGGGAGGAAGGGCGCGAAGAGGCTTCTGCGGCGCGGCGGCATTATGCGGCTTCTTCTCTGGAAGCGGATGAACCGTTGCTGCGGACTCGGGGAGGGGGGGAAGAGAAACTCAACCAAGTCCCTCTGAGAGGAGCCTTTGAGTCCCGGGACGTTTGGTTAATAACTTTCTAATTGCGACCCCCACAACCCACCACCACCTCCCCCCCCCCCCAAAAAAACCCACCGCAATTTATTGACAAACGCCCTGAGCTGGAGCGGAGAGAGGGGGGCATGGGGTGGATGCTGGGGAGGGGGGGGCGTGGTGAGGGTCGTGTGCGCCTAATGAACAGAGCCAAAGTCGGCTGTGTGATAAAGCAGCGACGGGAGGTCCATTAACCAAGTTCATCAAAAGAGGATTAGGCGCGTCTCAGTGACCGCTCATCGGCAATATGCACGGCCCCGGTATGCGTGGCCCGGCCGGGGAGAGCGGAGGCATGGAGAGGGATGGAGAGGGATGGAGGGATGGAGAGGGATGGAGAGGGATGGAGGGATGGCGCTGCAGGAAAACACCTCGCGCCCTCCACCGGGGCCGCCTCGAGAGGAGCAGACTGAATTACTTGTTGGTTTTTAACAAGTTGCTGGTTAAGTTTGGAGCGCGCGCGCGCGCGCGTTCAGCTGTCTAGGCTGTGTCTGTAAGGATACGAGTGTTTAACTGCAGACGGAGCGAGGACGCTTCTGCAAACTGGAGGCGCGGGATGGGATTCAGGACTTGGTCAGGTTTAAGGTTTGAGCTGGGACGAAGTTAACTCTAGAGCAAGGGTTGGTCATGAATTCTGATCGGGTCAGTTAGTTGTACGGGCTTGGGGATCCACGAGGCGCGTCACACACTAGGCTATAGGCGAGCGCGTGTGCGTGCGCGCGCGCATGCGTGTGCGTGCGTGTGTTGGGGGGGGGTTGATTTAGGGAAGAACCACAGCCTAAAGGTGGTTTTGTAAGACGCGTTAAGGCCGACTAAATGTAGTCGGTGTGCGTTTTTGGTTCACAGCGTCGTGTTAATTAGGGGAACGCGGCGCCACTCAGAAGGGTGATAATTTCGGAAGAGGCTCGAGCGTGACCCGTGTACGATAATCACCAAATAAACAAGAGGCTCGTCAACAAAACCGAAAACGTACCGCAAACCAAACGAAGCCCCCCCCCCCCACCCCCAAAACAGAGACTGACGTTTGACAGTAATTGGCACACTCGCACATCCGCTGCGCGCAATTTAATCCCATTTAGGGCCGTGTCGTGACAAAACCAGCGGGGGGGGGCGGAGGGGGAGGATGGAGGAGGGGCTGCTCCGCTTTGACCAGCAGCAGTCTGCCAGGCCTCCCGTTTCCAAAACAGCTCAGCATGCTCATATGCAAACACAAAGACGGGGATATGAAATATAATAGATCCCGTATCTATTATATTTCATATCCCCGTCTTCACGCTGGGGTTTGTATTCCGCCGCCCCACCGTTATGGAACACGTGGAGGGGCTGGGCCGTGTGCGCATGTCTGACAGCCGTTGGCACGCTCCGGTTATTAAAGCTGATGACGCGGCTCATTGAGAGCAGCGCGCGGACGCGGGCCGGTGATCAAACCCCTTTCACACGCAGAGGGGGGTGAGAGGGGGGTAACATGGCTGTCAGAGGGTGACGACAGGGAGAGCAACGGGACCTTAAATTGTTCCACTGAAAGGTAAAGAAGGGGATTAAAAAAAACAAAAGAAAAGAAAAGGAGAGTGCGAGAAGGGGGGCGACCTCTTTTCACTGGTTTGCCTCGTTTCTGCCAAGGGAGGGACGCGGCGGCCCGGGCCGAACCCGAGAGCCAAAAAATAAAAAATGGCGCCGTGAGGCGTAGGCAAATCTCGTCATCAGCTGACAAAGAGTTACTCTGTTACGACGCCGGATCATACTGTAGCGGATTGGGGGGGGGGGGGCAACCTCAGGAGTTGCCGCAGCCGGGACGCGAACCCATAGCTCCCGCACCGCGAGAGACATCACTAACCGCTCGACTAAAGGATCCGACTCTTTAGCCAGGGGCCAACGTGACTACTTATCCATGCACGTTACAATATTGTTGCGAATTCAGGGGCGGCCGGGAAGCGAACCCGGGTCGCCCGACTGCGATAACCAGTCACCTAAGGGTCCGACCCGTAAGCCAAAGGCTGGCGACTCTAGTCATCCGTGGGCGTTACACTACCCCGCGCTTCAGCATGAGTTCCCTCGCGCCTCTGGGCGCACGCGCTTCCGATGGCCTCGCGGTCTCACCATCCCACTTCTGACATCAATCTGGTGAGTTCAGGGGCAGCCGGGAAGCGAACCCGGGTCGCCCGACTGCGCTAACCTGTCAACTAAAGGGTCCGACCCGTAAGCCAAAGGCTGGCGACTCTAGTCATCCGTGGGCGTTACACTACCCCGCGCTTCAGCATGAGTTCCCTCGCGCCTCTGGGCGCACGCGCTTCCGATGGCCTCGCGGTCTCACCATCCCACTTCTGACAAAAATCTGGCGAGTTCAGGGGCAGCCGGGAAGCGAACCCGGGTCGCCCGACTGCGCTAACCTGTCAACTAAAGGGTCCGACCCGTTAGCCAAGGGCTAGCGACTCTAGTCATCCGTGGGCGTTACAATATTTAGCTTTAAGTTCGGCTCACTTTGGAGACGGAATGGTTAGGCCCGGATCACATCTGTCTGTCTGCTTAGGAGGTTTGGGGTCATGTGTTAGGTCAAATCTTAACATCATAAGACTCCGGACTCAATTTAACTCCAGAATCTGTTATTTTCTGGTTTAAAGGATCTGGTTTCAGAACGCTGCCTCCATTGAGAATGGATGAAAGCCACCTGAAATATGTAACACCCCTCCTAAAAGTGTGGTTTCTTTGTTAGCCTAACTGTGAAGGTCTTTTTCAAACCCAAGTCCATATGAAGTGCTAGCACTTGTGACAAACCAGAAAGTCTTCCTGCGTCCCCTCGGTACCCTGCATTATTGTTGTAATAATTGAAAGTAATGTCAGTAGTACAAGTACTCCGCTTCCGGTGTGGGGAAGATGGCGGCGCAAATTCACGTTTGCGGTGGCCACGCCCAGTCCCGTCCATGCTGTGCCTTTGTCCACATCTGCGTCTGAAGTTTGTCTCCGTTAGATGGCTGGGAGAGCCTGGTCTGCTGCGTCCTGTGGGCCCAGGGACCACTGCCCCTGCCTGGAGCTGCGCACGAAGAGGAAACACCGAGGGCGGTCTGACAGGACGCGGAAGCGGGGCAGGCTAAGCTAACTGCTAGCCCACGCAGACCGGCAGTTCCGACGGCTAAGCTAACTGCTAGCCCACGCAGACCGGCAGTTCCGACGGTCATCCTGGCTGGCGTTCCTTCTCCTGGACAGTAATTCTTGTTTGTTTATTTATTATTATTATTATTATTATTATTGTAGTTTAGATATATTTGTTAGTTTGGATACAGGTGGTGTTGTAGTTTTGGATGTGTTTTTGCCTTTGTGCTGCACTGCTGGGGGCTGGGGGCTGGGGGGGGGGCGATGTTTCGTTTCATTTCATGTGCGCATGCGCATGAAATGACAGGGCGAAGTGTTTCTGATTCTGCAGCGTAGCAGTGTAGCTCTCTCTCTCTCTCTCTCTCTCTCTCTCTCTCTCTCTCTCTCTCTCTCTCTCTCTCTCTCTCTCTCTCTCTCTCTCTCTCTCTCTCTCTCTCTCTCTCTCTCTCTCTCTCTTTCTATCTAACTCTGTCTATCTATCTTAACCATGCCCGGCACAGTGACCCAGAATTTAACCTGCCCGAATTAATGTCCATAGTTTAAGAATGGGGGAAGCCTTATTAACGCAGGTTGACTGGTGCTGCTGTGACGCCATCTTCCCGGTGCGACTGTCCTCATGTACCTGGGCAGGACTGGCGGCTCTTCTTCAGCATGACTTTAGGATCGTTATCCTAAAATGAGCAGCGCAGCCGAGGTCGCAGTGTTAATGGACCGCTCGGTGTGCGTCAGTCCAGCGTCAGTGTTGTGCTCCTAGCTCAGCTCATGCCCGGGCAGGGGCCAGGAGGCAGGAGGCAGGAGGCAGGCGGCAGGAGCCAGGAGCTGACTTCTGGGCTCGATCTGCTGTAACTCAGAGTCGAGTGCGCCCTTTCTTCTGTGTCAGGGACCAGCAAAGGATGGTCAGCTCAAACCTCTGATGTTTCCACTGGTCATTTACTCACCCCCCCACCCCCCCCACACACACACACATCTCCAGCAATACATACACACACCCTTCCTAATGCCCATCAACATGCACCGATTCATCCTTCCTCCTTTTGCTTCCCAGTGCCTCCCCTAACCAACACACACACACACACACACACACACACACACACACACTTGTTTCGCTATGCATCACGGGGTCTTCCCACCCCTCTCACTGGAGCGCTCCCTACAGGTCTAATTACTAGTCATTGATTACACCAGCTGGCACTGTGTGTGTGTGTGTGTGTGTGTGTGTGTGTGTGTGTGTGTGTGTGTGTGTGTGTGTGTGTGTGTGTGTGTCCGTGAGGCGCTTGATCAGGCGTGCTGCTAATGAAAGATCGTCCTCCCCTATTGCCCCCTGAGGACCTATGCCCTGTGTGTGTGTGTGTGTGTGTGTGTGTGTGTGTGTGTGTGTGTGTGTGTGTGTGTGTTTGAGAGAGAGAGGAGAGAACATTTTGAGACTCTTTTGAACCAGCCCTCCCCAACAGATCCCTCGATCTTGGATGAACTACCTGTCCGCCCCACCATCCAAGACCTTGACCTTCCACCAACCTTTGAAGAGGTTCATTGTGCAGTTAGGTCGCTGGAAAATAACAAGACCCCTGGCCCTGACAGTATCCCTGCAGAGATTTTTAAACAGGGAGGCTACCTCTGCACCCGTGCACTTTTCCTGTTCATCTCACACGTATGGAAGAACGAAACTGTCCCTCAGCAGTGGAGGGATGCTAACATCATCTCCATATACGAAGGCAAAGGAACAAGTCCCTCTGTTGCAACAGCCGTGGCATTTCACTACTGGCTGTTGCTGGAAAAGTCCTGGCCAAACTCATGTTACACAGGCTGGTAAAACACATCTCAGAGGAGCTGTTGCCTGAGTCACAGTGTGGGTTTAGGAGGAATATAGGAGTACTGTGGACATGGTGTTCACAGCACGGCAACTCCAAGAGAAGTGCAGGGAGCAACATCAGAACCTCTTCATAGCCTTCATCGACCTGTCAAAGGCTTTCGACACAGTCAACAGGGACATCCTATGGAACATCCTCCTGAAGTTTGGCTGCCCACGAAAGTTTGTCAACATCCTTCAAAGATTTCACGTGGGGATGATGGCACGTGTGACCATTGGAGGCCAGGAATCCGAGCCCTTCAGGGTGTGCACCGGGGTACGTCAGGGGTGCATCCTTGCTCCAGTTCTTTTTAACATCTTCCTCCTGTGTGTGACATTGCTGCTCCACAAGGAAATCAGGAAGGACAGTGGGGTTACTGTGGACTTCAGACTAGATGGAAACCTATTTAACATCCGTAGGCTCCAAGCGGTCACAAAAATGACATCAGAGCACATCATTGAGTTACAGTATGCAGATGACTGTGCAGTTGTGGCCCACACACCCGAGGCACTACAAGCTACCCTTGCAGCTGCTGCAAGGGCGTATGGTAGGCTGGGGCTCTCTATAAATGTGACAAAGACTGAAGTAGTATGCCAGTGGGCATCTACTCCTCCATCTCATTCACCAACCTTCAACATCTCCGACAAACCACTTGCAACAGCGGAATCCTTCAAATACCTGGGCAGCTTCCTCTCTGACGACTGCAGCATCGACAGGGAGATGCAAAACCGGATTAAACAAGCGTCATCCTCTTTTGGCAGACTTAGGAGAAGGGTCTTTCAAAACAAAGACCTCAACCTCCACACCAAAATATCTGTCTACTTGGCAGTTGTCATCACGACTCTCCTCTACAGCTGTGAGGCGTGGACCCTGTACAGCCACCACCTCAGGATGCTTGAGGCCTTCCACATCAGATGCCTACAATGCATCCTGAGGATAACCTGGCGTGACCGAGTGCCCCATACTGAAATACTCCGCAAGACCAACTGCATCAGCATGGAGGCTACCGTCACCCAGCACCAACTTCGATGGCTCAGTCACGTCATCAGGATGCCAACGGAGCGCTTACCGCGTAAAGTGCTGTATGGCCAGCTACATCTTGGCCGCCGCTTGGCAGGGGGCCAGAAAAAACGGTACAAAGACCAGCTGAAGACCATCATAAAGAAGTGTGGCCTGAACCCGAGCCAGCTGGAGGACACTGCCGCCCAACGCTCCATCTGGCGGCAGCTCTGTCAACAAGGGGTGCAAAACCTCGAGAAGGACCGCGGTGATCGACGGACCAGAAGACGTCTGAAGAGACATGAAGCCAGTACCACACCTACACCCCCAGTCAGTGATTTCACCTGTTCTGTCTGCGGCAGACATTGTGGATCGCGGAGTGGGCTTTACAGCCATAAGAAGACTCACAAGTGACAGAGGCAGGATTGTCATCATCGGACACGACGGACAACCTAAAGCAAGCAAAGTGTGTGTGTTTGAGAGAGAGAGGAGAGAGCATGTGCCAGTATGAATGCATGTGTGTTGTATAGTAAGTATGTGTTTTTTCTGTGTAATCAATGCTAATTTTGGTAGGAATTTTCAATTTAAGGGGGCGTCCAGGTAGCGTAGTGGTCTATTCCGTTGCCTACCAACACGGGGCTCACTGGTTCGAACCCCCGCGTTACCTCCGGCTTGGTCGGCGTCCTTACAGACACAATTGGTGTCTGCAGGTGGGAAGCCGGATCCCAGATAGCAAAATTGATGTGGCCTGGACCCGTCCCACTCACGACACTTCATCCGGCCCACATACCGCGTGGAATGATGGCGCTTGGGCGGTCTGCTCCTGTTTGCCAGATCTGGGCCAGAACCAAGCCATAGCAGTGCCTCATATTTGCCAAAGGTGGCCCATATTTGTTTTGTGATATTTGGGCCATATTCACCATTTACCACACGGGCCACTTCAGGGTCACATCCAGATTACATGTTGCTGAGAGCACCGCATCTTCGCCAAAAAAGGCCCAGATGTGATTTGGCATATTTGCTATTATACATGTGGACCACCTCAGGCTCACTGTTAGGGTTTGTGGAAGACCCCAAGCATACGACACCAGGCAGAGATAGCCGAAACTGGCATAGTTTATAAATAGTTCAGACAAAGGTCAACACAGGAGGACAAGGAGCAATTTAGGAGACAGGAAGTACAAAATGAACCGAAATATCCCTTTAAGGTCCAACGAGAAACTAGAAAACTGCTTTTCCACAGAAAAGGCGTGTGAATGCTGAGCTGCTGAAAGAAATCGCGAAAGCATTGCTGAAAATGGATAAACAGGAAAAGTCAGAAAGTCACTAGCCTACCTGAAATACCTGGAAACTGAAATGTGAAATGGCTGAATATTTTAAAGTTATTAAAAAACGGAAAAATTTGCCATAATGTGCTAAATACATAAATAGTTTGATTGCTGAATGGTTTCTGTAGTTTAAAGTATGAAAAAGTGGAAGAGGCACAAAGATTTCAAAGTGCTCCCAGTCCCATTACAAACACACACAACAAGGCTGTAACAAAACTTGTAAGCATTTGCAGCAATGGTTTATGTATGGAAAAGGTCTGAATAGTCTGAAATATGTGACCCCCGCTGGTAAAAGAGTCCCCAAGTAGGCCTAGGTCATTGAACTGCAAAACCTGACCTGAACATTGTTCTTCTAAAAGAGGAAAAAAGAGCTACAGTACATCAGAAGAAATGGTCTTTATTTGTTATGAGAGGAGGGGTAGAATGAGAGGAGAGGTAGAATGAGAGGAGGAATGGTAGAATGAGGGGAGGGGTAGTGATGAAGATGAAGCGTGATGAAGAGGAAGGGTAGTGATGAAGAGGACGGGTAGGAAGGAGGATAAGAAGGTACGATAGCAGGGAGGTTGTAGGAAGGAAGGTAAGGTTGTAGGAAGGAAGGTAGGAAGCAAGGTAGGAATGAAGGAAGGTAGGTAGGAAGGTAGGTTGTAAGAAGGAAGGTAGTAAGGTTGTACAAAGGTAGGAAAGACGGTAGGAAGCAAGGTAGGAAGGTTGTGGGAAGGAAGGAAGGAAGGTAGGTAGGAAGGAAGGTAGAGAAGGTTGAAGAGGGAGGAAGAGCAGTTACGAAGTGGCAGAAGCTGATCAAATCTACCAGGTGTTGAGAGTTGACAGTAATCAGGCTGGCAGTTGAGTTTCAAATTGATATGTGATGTCACAATAGGACTGAACATTCTAACAGGCAAAGTGTATGGCAGAATTGCTAAACTTTAGAGCTGAATTGTTCAAAAACTATAAAATATTTTTAAAATCTGAAAGAGCCGAATGTCCTGAACTGTTTAAGCTTTAAATGGGGTTTCTAGCTCAAGAAATGAAGGAGGAGATACAGTTCAAAGGTGATGAGGGTTTCAACCTTTCCCCATAGACTTCCATTGTTTTGAAAAAGCTTAATATGTCTAAAAGTATAAAAGATTTCAAAAACCGAAATGTGAGCCTTAATGGACTTAAAGAGAAGAACATTTTGATACCTGAATTGTTTCAGTGGCTAAAAGTATGAAGGAGTAAAAGAGGTGGAAAGGTTGCAATAGTCCTCCATTGACTCCCATTCAAAAAATGGCTGAAAACAGTTGAATATTTCAAAAAGTTCAATAGGTAGTCCAGATGGTGAACGACTGTTCCGCCCCCTCCGGCAATGGCGCCACTCCTCCAGAGCAGCCACCACTGCCAGCAGCTCCCAGTTCCCAACATCGTAGTTCTCCTCGGCGGGGAGGAACCAGCGAGAGAAGAAGGCGCATGGATAGACCTTCTGGTCAGACGCTGACCGCTGGGAAAGGACAGCCCCCAACCCGGTGTCCGAAGCGTCCACCTCC
This sequence comes from Lampris incognitus, assembly GCF_029633865.1. Lineage (NCBI taxonomy): Eukaryota > Metazoa > Chordata > Actinopteri > Lampriformes > Lampridae > Lampris > Lampris incognitus. The sequence continues at coordinate 33,892,980 of NC_079227.1, read as the reverse complement.
ACGATGAACTGCCTCTTGGGGTCGGGGTGGAGCAGGACCGGAGTGCTGGTGAACCTGTCCTTGAGGGACTGGAACGCAGAGCGGACAGCCGGGGACCAGATGAACGGCTGGGAGGGGGAGGTCAGCCTGGTGAGAGGTTCTGCCATGCGGCTGTAGTTCCTGATGAACCTCCGGTAGAAGTTCGCAAACCCGAGGAAGCTCTGTAATTCCTTCCGGGATGTGGGATCGGGCCAGTCCACCACAGCCTGGATCTTGCGGGGGTCGGCTCGGGTCTGTCCCTTCACAACAATGAAGCCTAGGTAGTCAACGGAAGGGGAATGGAACCGGCACTTCTCTGCCTTGACGAAGAGCCGGTTCCGGAGGAGACGTTAGAGTACCTGGCGGACATGCTGGACATGTTCCTCGAGGGTCCTGGAGAAGATCATCGAGGTAGACCACAACAAACTCGTCGAGCATGTCGCGGAGAATGTCGTTCATGAGAGCCTGGAATACTGCCGGGGCGTTGGTGAGGCTGAACGGCATGACCAGGTACTCGTAATGACCTCGGGGCATCTTAAAGGCTGTCTTCCACTCGTCGCCTTTCCGGATCCGGACCAGATGATAGGCACACCGGAGGTCCAGCTTAGTGAAGACAGTAGCCTGGGTGAGGGGCTCAAGGGTGGAACTCATGAGGGGAAGGGGATACTTGTTCCTGATGGCACCCTAGGATCACAGGGACTAACGGGGACTGGATGATGTAGAACCGAAGTCTCTCCACATGGTTCCCTGCTATGGTGAGAGAGACAGGGTGGGTGTGTTGGGTGACACTGGCCAGGCAGCGCTCGTCCAGCGCAAAGGCCTACATAGGCTTCTCCAGTGTCTCTAGCGGGATGTTAGCCTGGGCAGCAAACTCTGAGTCCAGGAAACACTCATCAGCTCCCGAGTCGAGGAGTGCTCCCACCGTGAGCCGCTGGTCAGCCCAGGCCAGGGTAATGCTAACCAGATGGTTCTGTGGGGCAGGGCGGCGAGAACAGGAAAGGCGGCTCAATAGGATCTCCCGGGGTCCCAGTGAGCCTAGTCTTTTGGCCGAGTGGGGCAACTGCTTCTTCTGGCCACAGTAGAGGCATTGACCCGCCTTGAACCGGGCCTCCCGTTCGGCCGGACTAAGGGCGTGCGCCCCAGCTGAATAGGTTCCTCCCCCGTTGTGATCTGGGGCGCGGAGGGAGAAACGGCCACAGGGAAAGTGGGGCGAGCAGGCGTAGGGGTCCTTTCAGGAGTGCTGGACGATTGGGGAATGGACGGGGATCCACGCAGGGCTCGCTCACGCCTCCTCTCCCGTAGGCATCCATTGATGCGGACGGCGAGCATGATCAGGTCATCGAGGGAGGTGGGCTCCTCCCGGGTGGCTAGCTGGTCCTTGACAACCTCGCTGAGACCTCTCCGGAAGGTGACCTGAAGTGACTGGTCGTTCTAGCCGCTCTCAGCTGCGGCCAGCCTGCATCATTGCCTGAAGTAGCCCACATCCGGATGCCATCTGGGGTCTGGATATGTGTTCTGGTCGCTGCACTAGCGCCTCCTCTGGACACCTCCAGCAGGGACAAAACGTGATGCTGATCTGTCGATGCTTCTGTCGGGACAGACAGGAGGATTGCATGCATGTATTTTTGATGGTGGGAGGAAAACGGAGCACACCCACCGGGAGAATATGCAAACTCCACACAGAGGACGACCTGAGATGACCCGACCCCCCCAAGATTGCAAAACCCCGGGATTCGAACCCACGAACTTTCTGCTGTGAGGAAACAGCGGCTAACCACTGCACCACCGGGCCGACGAGGATGGGATTCGAACCCACGCGTGCAGAGCACAATGGATTAGCAATCCATCGCCTTAACCACTCGGCCACCTCGTCCGTGTAGTGTAATGTTGAGTGTTTTAGTAATACTCGTGATTTTCATCACAAAAATAATCCCTGATTATATATAATTTGTTAACTTTGAGAGCCCCGTCACGTGGTGGTTGTGATTTTTACGTCCAAACTCTCGTTTTCACCAGTGTGTGGCTGTGGCGTCTCATGGGTTTAGAGTTACCATGTGGTGGTTATCATCATCATCACCCCCCCCCTTTCTCCCCAATGTGTCCGGCCAATTACCCCACTCTTCCGAGCCGTTCCGGTCGCTGCTCCAGCCCCTCTGCGTATCCAGGGGAGGGCTGTAGACTACCACATGCCCCCTCCCATACATGTGGATTCGCCAGCCGTTTCTTTTCACCTGACAGTGAGGAGTTTTGTCAGAGGGAGGATCATGCTATTCCCCCCAGTTCCCCCTCCCCCCTGAACAGGCGCCCCGACTGACTAGAGGAGGCGCTAGTGCAGTGACCAGGACACATACCCATATCCGGCTTCCCACCCCCAGACACGGCCAATTGTGTCTGTAGGGACGCCCGACCAAGCCGGAGGTAACACGGGGATTCGAACCGGCGATCCCCGTGTAGGTACGGAATAGACCGCCACGCCACACGGACTCCCCCGATCATCATCGCTTTTAGTGATGGATGTCTACGTGACTTTTGACCCACAATACATATTCAGAGGACTATGTTAATATTGTCATTTTCAAACCACCCTCCCTACACCATCCTGACACGAGTCCCAACTATTACACCACTCTCCACTAGTCTACGCTGCTGTTCCTGTGACCCAGGAAGAAACATGACGGAGCGGGCTGAAGGAAGTAAGACTGACAAAAACAAGTTTTTCTGGCAACACATTAAATTTGTAATTCGTGGGCATAGCGGTCTATTCCGTTGCCTACAAACACGGGGCTCGCTGGTTCGAATCCCCGCGTTACCTCCGGCTTGGTCGGCGTCCTTACAGACACAATTGGCTTTGTCTGCAGGTGGGAAGCCGGATCCCACATAGCACATTTGATGTGGCCTGGACCCGTCCCACTCTCGACACTTCATCCGGCCCATATACCGTGTGGAATGATGGCACTTGCGTGGTCCGTTCCTGTTTGCCAGATCTGGGCCAGAACCAAGCCATAGCAATGTCGCATGTGGCACATATTTGCCAAAGGTGGCCCATATTTGTTTTGTGATATCTGGGCCATATATTTACCACACGGGCCACTTCAGAGTCACATCCAGATTACATGTTGCCGAGAGCACCACAGCTTTGCCAAAAAAGGCCCATATTTGGGCCATATTTGCTATTATACATGTGGACTACTTTAGGCTCGACTCCATTTTGTCAGGGCCAGAAGAAGGCCGTCAGTGTTGCATCATTGACTGAAGTAGCCCACATCCGGATGCTATGTGGGTATGTGTTCTGGTCGCTGCACTAGCGCCTCCTCTGGTCGTTCGGGGCGCCTGTTCAGGGGGGAGGGGGAACTGGGGGGAATAGCATGATCCTCCCACACGTTACGTCCCCCTGGAGAAACTCCTCACTGTCAGGTGAAAAGAAGCGGCTGGCGACTCCACATGCATCGGAGGAGGCATGTGGTAGTCTGCAGCCCTCCCCGGATCAGCAGAGGGGGTGGAACAGCGACCGGGTCGGCTCGGAAGAGTGGGGTAATTGGACGGATACAACTGGGGAGAAAGGAGGGGGGGATTAAAAAAAAGAATTTTCAATTTAGTTTTAGTCTTTGTCTTTTGCTCAAATCTGTAATTAATTTTTAGTATTGTTTAACTCATCTGTTGTACCTGAGTTTCAGTCAGTGGAACCTTAATTTTAATTTTAGTCTCATCTCAGTTAGATGATTTTGTCACAGTTTAGTGAAAAGGCTTTATTTTTGTCTTTAGGATACTGCTTAATGTGTTTTCTCCCAACTATCGGCTGTTACCATTTGCAGATGAGTTGAGGTTTGGCCTGAGGTCTGGGAGGTTCGGGCTGAGGTCTGGCAGTCAGTTTTGAGGCGGGTCCACACATCATCCATCTGTGCCCGTCATGGGGTTTTATGGTGTAAGGTGGTTCATAGAGTGCACTGGTCTACAAGCAAAGTAGCCCATATCTACCCTGGAACTGATCCAAACTGTGAGAAATGTCACTCAGGACCAGCTGATCTCATCCACATGTTCTGGGCTTGTCCCGCACCGTCCTGGTTTTGGAAGTCCACGACTCCACCCCTCTCCCGTACTTGCCCTGTTTGGTGTCCTACCCACGGGCCACTCATTGCCATCCTATTTTGCAGAACTTGTAGCCTTTCTCGCATGATTAGCGAGGCGTGGTATACCGGAAGAGCCCCCCTGCCCATACCCACTGGATGAAGAATGTCCTATTGTTTGTGAAGTTGGACAAAATTAAACACTCCCTTCACGGCTCTCATGGACAATTTTATCAAATCTGGCCATCCTTCCTGGGACACGCCAGGTCCCTCCAACTGGATTCTGTCACCACTGACTAGTCCCCCCCCCCCCCCGTCCCTGCACTGTACCAATGTCTTGCACTTCCTGGCTGAGCCCTGTTTCCCCCAAAGCACACAGTATGTATAGTATGTTACTGTCACCAAATTGTCTTGTTTTGTCTTGAAAGTTTTTTCGTTGCTTTCTTTTGAAAATGATGTATGTGTGTTTTATGGTATGCTATGTTGTGTTGTTGTATGTGTTGAAAACCTCATGAATAAATCATATTTTAAAAAAAGCTGAGATTTACAACGCCCACCGCCCAGTAAGTAGTCATCTTATCCATCTGAATCATGGATAATACTGTTGCCTTCACCGGGGTTGGAGCTGCTCTCCATGATCTGGACACCGCTGTTGAAACGTCTTGGTCAGGTCATCCCATCTGGTGCAGCAGCAAACACGCACGTGTTGGAAACACCTCCAGCAGGGACAAAACGTGATGCTGATCTGTTGATGCGTCTGTCGGGACAGACAGGAGGATTACATGCATGTCTTTTTGATGGTGGGAGGAAAACAGAGCACACCCGCCGGGAGAATATAAATACTCCACACAGAGGACGACCTGAGATGACCCGACCCCCACAAGATTGGAAAATTCCGGGGTTCGAACCCAGGACCTTTTTACTGTGAGGAAATAGCGGATAACCACCATGCCGACGAGGATGGGATTCGAACCCACGCGTGCAGAGCACAATGGATTAGCAATCCATCGCCTTAACCACTCGGCCACCTCGTCTGTGTAGTGTAATGTTGAGTGTTTTAGTACTACTCGTGATTTTCATCACAAAAAGAATCCCTGATTATATATAATTTGTTAACCTTGAGAGCCCCGTCACGAGGTGGTCGTGATTTTTACGCTCAAACTCGTTTTCACCAGTGTGTGGCTGTGGCGTCTTATGGGTTTAGAGTTACCATGTGGTGGTTATGATCATCATCATCACCCCCCCCTTTTCTCCCCAATTGTGCCCGGCTAGTTACCCCACTCTTCCGAGCCGTCCCGGGCGCTGCTCCACCCCTTCTGCCGATCCGGGGAGGGCTGCAGACTACCACATGCCTCCTCCCATACATGTGGAGTCGCCAGCCGCTTCTTTTCACCTGACAGTAAGGAGTTTCGCCAGGGGGAGGTAGCACGTGGGAGGATCACGCTATTCCCCCCAGTTCCCCCCCCCCCCCGAACAGGCGCCCCGACTGACTAGAGGAGGCGCTAGTGCAGTGACCAGGACACATGCCCATATCCGGCTTCCCACCCGCAGACACGGCCAATTGTGTCTGTAGGGACCCCCGACCAAGCCGGAGGTAACACGGGGATTCGAACCGGCGATCCCCGTGTAGGTACGGAATAGACCGGCACGCCACACGGACTCCCCCGATCATCATCACTTTTATTGATGGATGTCTACGTGACTTTTGACCCACAATACATCTTCAGAGGACTATGTCAATATTGTCATTTTCAAACCACCCTCCCTACACCATCCTGACACGAGTCCCAACTATTACACCACTCTCCACTAGTCTACGCTGCTGTTCCGGTGACCCAGGAAGAAACATGACGGAGCGGGCGGACGGAAGTAAGACTGACAAAAACAAGTTTTTCTGGCAACACATTAAATTTGTAATTCGTGGGCGTAGCGGTCTATTCCGCTGCCTACAAACACGGGGCTCGCTGGTTCGAATCCCCGCGTTACCTCCGGCTTGGTCGGCGTCCTTACAGACACAATTGGCTTTGTCTGCAGGTGGGAAGCCGGATCCCACATAGCACATTTGATGTGGCCTGGACCCGTCCCACTCTCGACACTTCATCCGGCCCATATACCGTGTGGAATGATGGCACTTGCGTGGTCCGTTCCTGTTTGCCAGATCTGGGCCAGAACCAAGCCATAGCAATGTCGCATGTGGCACATATTTGCCAAAGGTGGCCCATATTTGTTTTGTGATATCTGGGCCATATATTTACCACACGGGCCACTTCAGAGTCACATCCAGATTACATGCTGCCGAGAGCACCACAGCTTTGCCAAAAAAGGCCCATATTTGGGCCATATTTGCTATTATACATGTGGACTACTTTAGGCTCGACTCCATTTTGTCAGGGCCAGAAGAAGGCCGTCAGTGTTGCATCATTGACTGAAGTAGCCCACATCCGGATGCTATGTGGGTATGTGTTCTGGTCGCTGCACTAGCGCCTCCTCTGGTCGTTCGGGGCGCCTGTTCAGGGGGGAGGGGGAACTGGGGGGAATAGCATGATCCTCCCACACGTTACGTCCCCCTGGAGAAACTCCTCACTGTCAGGTGAAAAGAAGCGGCTGGCGACTCCACATGCATCGGAGGAGGCATGTGGTAGTCTGCAGCCCTCCCCGGATCAGCAGAGGAGGTGGAACAGCGACCGGGACGGCTCGGAAGAGTGGGGTAATTGGACGGATACAACTGGGGAGAAAGGAGGGGGGGATTAAAAAAAAGAATTTTCAATTTAGTTTTAGTCTTTGTCTTTTGCTCAAATCTGTAATTAATTTTTAGTATTGTTTAACTCATCTGTTGTACCTGAGTTTCAGTCAGTGGAACCTTAATTTTAATTTTAGTCTCATCTCAGTTAGATGATTTTGTCACAGTTTAGTGAAAAGGCTTTATTTTTGTCTTTAGGATACTGCTTAATGTGTTTTCTCCCAACTATCGGTTGTTACCATTTGCAGATGAGTTGAGGTTTGGCCTGAGGTCTGGGAGGTTCGGGCTGAGGTCTGGCAGTCAGTTTTGAGGCGGGTCCACACATCATCCATCTGTGCCCGTCATGGGGTTTTATGGTGTAAGGTGGTTCATAGAGTGCACTGGTCTACAAGCAAAGTAGCCCATATCTACCCTGGAACTGATCCAAACTGTGAGAAATGTCACTCAGGACCAGCTGATCTCATCCACATGTTCTGGGCTTGTCCCGCACCGTCCTGGTTTTGGAAGTCCACGACTCCACCCCTCTCCCGTACTTGCCCTGTTTGGTGTCCTACCCACGGGCCACTCATTGCCATCCTATTTTGCAGAACTTGTAGCCTTTCTCGCATGATTAGTGAGGCGTGGTATACCGGAAGAGCCCCCCTGCCCATACCCACTGGATGAAGAATGTCCTATTGTTTGTGAAGTTGGACAAAATTAAACACTCCCTTCACGGCTCTCATGGACAATTTTATCAAATCTGGCCATCCTTCCTGGGACACGCCAGGTCCCTCCAACTGGATTCTGTCACCACTGACTAGTCGTCCCCCCCCCCCCCGTCCCTGCACTGTACCAATGTCTTGCACTTCCTGGCTGAGCCCTGTTTCCCCCAAAGCACACAGTATGTATAGTATGTTACTGTCACCAAATTGTCTTGTTTTGTCTTGAAAGTTTTTTCGTTGCTTTCTTTTGAAAATGATGTATGTGTGTTTTATGGTATGCTATGTTGTGTTGTTGTATGTGTTGAAAACCTCATGAATAAATCATATTTTAAAAAAAAGCTGAGATTTACAACGCCCACCGCCCAGTAAGTAGTCATCTTATCCATCTGAATCATGGATAATACTGTTGCCTTCACCGGGGTTGGAGCTGCTCTCCATGATCTGGACACCGCTGTTGAAACGTCTTGGTCAGGTCATCCCATCTGGTGCAGCAGCAAACACGCACGTGTTGGAAACACCTCCAGCAGGGACAAAACGTGATGCTGATCTGTTGATGCGTCTGTCGGGACAGACAGGAGGATTACATGCATGTCTTTTTGATGGTGGGAGGAAAACAGAGCACACCCGCCGGGAGAATATAAATACTCCACACAGAGGACGACCTGAGATGACCCGACCCCCACAAGATTGGAAAATTCCGGGGTTCGAACCCAGGACCTTTCTACTGTGAGGAAATAGCGGATAACCACCATGCCGACGAGGATGGGATTCGAACCCACGCGTGCAGAGCACAATGGATTAGCAATCCATCGCCTTAACCACTCGGCCACCTCGTCTGTGTAGTGTAATGTTGAGTGTTTTAGTACTACTCGTGATTTTCATCACAAAAAGAATCCCTAATTATATATAATTTGTTAACCTTGAGAGCCCCGTCACGAGGTGGTCGTGATTTTTACGCTCTAACTCGTTTTCACCAGTGTGTGGCTGTGGCGTCTTATGGGTTTAGAGTTACCATGTGGTGGTTATGATCATCATCATCACCCCCCCCTTTTCTCCCCAATTGTGCCCGGCTAGTTACCCCACTCTTCCGAGCCGTCCCGGGCGCTGCTCCACCCCTTCTGCCGATCCGGGGAGGGCTGCAGACTACCACATGCCCCCTCCCATACATGTGGAGTCGCCAGCCGCTTCTTTTCACCTGACAGTAAGGAGTTTCGCCAGGGGGAGGTAGCACGTGGGAGGATCACGCTATTCCCCCCAGTTCCCCCTCCCCCCCGAACAGGCGCCCCGACTGACTAGAGGAGGCGCTAGTGCAGTGACCAGGACACATGCCCATATCCGGCTTCCCACCCGCAGACACGGCCAATTGTGTCTGTAGGGACCCCCGACCAAGCCGGAGGTAACACGGGGATTCGAACCGGCGATCCCCGTGTAGGTACGGAATAGACCGGCACGCCACACGGACACCCCCGATCATCATCACTTTTATTGATGGATGTCTACGTGACTTTTGACCCACAATACATCTTCAGAGGACTATGTCAATATTGTCATTTTCAAACCACCCTCCCTACACCATCCTGACACGAGTCCCAACTATTACACCACTCTCCACTAGTCTACGCTGCTGTTCCGGTGACCCAGGAAGAAACATGACGGAGCGGGCTGAAGGAAGTAAGACTGACAAAAACAGGTTTTTCTGGCAACACATTACATTTGTAATTCGTGGTAGTAGCGGTCTATTCCGTTGCCTACAAACACGGGGCTCGCTTTTTCGAATCCGCGTGTGGCCTGTGGTTTGGTCGGGTGTCCCTACAGACACAATTGGCCGTGTCTGCGGGTGGGAAGTCGGATGTGGTTATGTGTCGTGGTCGCCGCACTAGCGCCTCCTCTGGTCGGTCGGGGCGCCTGTTCGGGGGGGGGGCTGGGGGGAGTAGCGTGATCCTTCCACGCTCTACGTCCGTCTGGCGAAACTCCTCACTGTCATGTGAAAAGAAGTGGCTGGCGACTCCACATGCATCGGAGGAAGCATGTGGTAGTCTGCAGCCCTCCCCGGATCAGCAGAGGGGGTGGAACAGCGACTGGGACGGCTCGGAAGAGTGGGGTAATTGGCCGGATACAACTGGGGAGAAAGGAGGGGGGGATTAAAAAAAAGAATTTTCAATTTAGTTTTTGTCTTGGTCTTTTGCTCAAATCTGTAATTAATTTTTAGTATTGTTTAACTCATCTATTGTACCTGAGTTTCAGTCAGTGGAACCTTAATTTTAATTTTAGTCTCATCTCAGTCAGATGATTTTGTCACAGTTTAGTGAAAAGGCTTTATTTTTGTCTTTAGGATACTGCTTAATGTGTTTTCTCCCAACTATCGGCTGTTACCATTTGCAGCTGAGTTGAGGTTTGGGCTGAGGTCTGGCGGGTTCGGGCTGAGGTCTGGCAGTCAGTTTTGAGGCGGGTCCACACATCATCCATCTGTGCCCGTCATGGGGTTTTATGGTGTAAGGTGGTTCATAGAGTGCACTGGTCTACAAGCAAAGTAGCCCATATCTACCCTGGAACTGATCCAAACTGTGATAAATGTCACTCAGGTCCAGCTGATCTCATCCACATGTTCTGGGCTTGTCCCGCACCGTCCTGGTTTTGGAATTCCATGACTCCACCCCTCTCCCTTACTTGCCCTGTTTGGTGTCCTACCCACTGGCCACTCATTGCCATCCTATTTTGCAGAACTTGTAGCCTTTCTCACATTATTAGCGAGGCGTGGTATACCGGAAGAGCCCCCCTGCCCATACCCACTGGATGAAGAATGCCCTATCCTTTGTGAAGTTGGACAAAATTAAGCACTCCCTTCACGGCGGTAATGGACAATTTTATCAAATCTGGCCATCCTTCCTGGGACACGCCAGGTCCCTCCAACTGGATTCTGTCACCACTGACTAGTCCCCCCCCCCCCCCCGTCCCTGCACTGTACCAATGTCTTGCACTTCCTGGCTGAGCCCTGTTTCCCCCAAAGCACACAGTATGTATAGTATGTTACTGTCACCAATTTGTCTTGAAAGTTTTTTTGTTGCTTTCTTTTGGAAAATGATGTATCTGTTTTATGGTATGCTATGTTGTGTTGTTGTATGTGTTGAAAACCTCATGAATAAATCATATTTAAAAAAAGGCTGAGATCTACAACCCCCCGCCCAGTAAGTAGTCATCTTATCCATCTGAATCATGGATAATACTGTCGTGTTTACCGGGGCTGGAGCTGCTCTCCATGTTCTGGACACCGTTGTTGAAACGTGTTGGTCAGGTCATCCCATCTGGTGCAGCAGCAAACACGCACGTGTTGGAAACACCTCCAGCAGGGACAAAACGTGATGCTGATCTGTTGATGCTTCTGTCGGGACAGACAGGAGGATTACATGCATGTCTTTTTGATGGTGGGAGGAAAACGGAGCACACCCGCCGGGAGAATATGCAAACTCCACACAGAGGACGACCTGAGATGACCCGACCCCCACAAGATTGGAAAACTCCGGGACTCGACCCACGAACTTTCTGCTGTGAGGAAACAGCGGCTAATCACTGCGCAACCGTGCCGACGAGGATGGGATTCGAACCCACGCGTGCAGAGCACAATGGATTAGCAATCCATCGCCTTAACCACTCTGCCACCTCGTCTGTGTAGTGTAGTGGTGAGTGTTTTAGTACTACTCGTGATTTTCATCACAAAAAGAATCCCTAATTATATATAATTTGTTAGCCTTGAGAGCCCCGTCACGAGGTGGTCGTGATTTTCACGTCCAAACTCTCGTTTTCACCAGTGTGTGGCTGTGGCGTCTCATGGGTTTAGAGTTACCATGTGGTGGTTATCATCATCATCACCCCCCCCCTTTTCTCCTCAATTGTGTCCGGCCAATTACCCCACTCTTCCGAGCCGTTCCGGTCGCTGCTCCACCCCTTCTGCCGATCCGGGGAGGGCTGCAGACTACCACATGCCCCCTTCCATACATGTGGAGTCACCAGCCGCTTCTTTTCACCTGACAGTGAGGAGTTTCGCTAGGGGGACGTAGCATGAGGGAGGATCATGCTATTCTCCCCAGTTCCCCCTCCCCCCTGAACAGGCGCCCCGACTGACTAGAGGAGGCGCTAGTGCAGTGACCAGGACACATGCCCATATCCGGCTTCCCACCCTCAGACACGGCCAATTGTGTCTGTAGGGACGCCCGATCAAGCCGGAGGTAACACGGGGATTCGAACCGGCGATCCCCGTGTAGGTACGGAATAGACCGGCACGCCACACGGACACCCCCGAACATCATCGCTATTAGTGATGGATGGCTACGTGACTTTTGACCCACAATACATATTCAGAGGACTATGTCAATATTGTCATTTTCAAACCACCCTCCCTACACCGTTCTGACACGAGTCCCAACTATTACACCACTCTCCACTAGTCTACACTGCTGTTCCGGTGACCCAGGAAGAAACATGACGGAGCGGGCGGACGGAAGTAAGACTGACAAAAACAAGTTTTTCTGGCAACACATTAAATTTGTAATTCGTGGGCGTAGCGGTCTATTCCGTTGCCTACCAACACCGTGATCGCCCGTTCGAATCCGCGTGTGGCCTGTGGTTTGGTCGGGTGTCCCTACAGACACAATTAGCCGTGTCTGCGGGTGGGAAGTCGGATGTGGGTATGTATCGTGGTCGCTGCACTAGCGCCTCCTCTGGTCGGTCGGGGCGCCATTTCGGGGGGGGCTGGGGGGAGTAGCGTGATCCTTCCACGCTCTACGTCCCTCTGGCGAAGCTCCTCACTGTCATGTGCAAAGAAGCGGCTGGCAACTCCACATGCAACGGAGGAGGCATGTGGTAGTCTGCAGCCCTCCCCGGATCAGCAGAGGGGGTGGAACAGCGACCGGGACGGCTCGGAAGAGTGGGGTAATTATACGGATACAACTGGGGAGAAAGGAGGGGGGGATTAAAAATTTTTTTTTTAATTTAGTTTTAGTCTTGGTCTTTTGCTCAAATCTGTAATTAATTTTTAGTATTGTTTAACTCATCTATTTTACCTGAGTTTCAGTATGTGGAACCTTAATTTTAATTTTAGTCTCATCTCAGTTAGATGATTTTGTCACAGTTTAGTGAAAAGGCTTTATTTTTGTCTTTAGGATACTGCTTAATGTGTTTTCTCCCAACTATCGGCTGTTACCATTTGCAGATGAGTTGAGGTTTGGCCTGAGGTCTGGGAGGTTCGGGCTGAGGTCTGGCAGTCAGTTTTGAGGCGGGTCCACACATCATCCATCTGTGCCTGTCATGGGGTTTTACGGTGTAAGGTGGTTCATAGAGTGCACTGGTCTACAAGCAAAGTAGCCCATATCTACCCTGGAACTGATCCAAACTGTGAGAAATGTCACTCAGGACCAGCTGATCTCATCCACATGTTCTGGGCTTGTCCCGCACCGTCCTAGTTTTGGAAGTCCACGACTCCACCCCTCTCCCGTACTTGCCCTGTTTGGTGTCCTACCCACTGGCCACTCATTGCCATCCTACTTTGAAGAACTTGTAGCCTTTCTCGCATTATTAGCGAGGCGTGGTATACCGGAAGAGCCCCCCTGCCCATACCCACTGTGAAGAATGCCCTATCCTTTGTGAAGTTGGACAAAATTAAGCACTCCCTTCACGGCTCTAATGGACAATTTTATCAAATCTGGCCATCCTTCCTGGGGACACGTCAGGTCCCTCCAACTGGATTCTGTCACCACTGACTAGTCGTCCCCCCCCCCCCCCTGTCCCTGCACTGTACCAATGTCTTGCACTTCCTGGCTGAGCCCTGTTTCCCCCAAAGCACACAGTATGTATAGTATGTTACTGTCACCAAATTGTCTTGTTTTGTCTTGAAAGTTTTTTTGTTGCTTTCTTTTGAAAATGATGTATGTGTGTTTTATGGTATGCTATGTTGTGTTGTTGTATATGTTGAAAACCTTATGAATAAATCATATTTTTAAAAAAAGCTGAGATTTACACCCCCCCCCCGCCCAGTAAGTAGTCATCTTATCCATCTGAATCATGGATAATACTGTTGCCTTCACCGGGGTTGGAGCTGCTCTCCATGTTCTGGACACCGTTGTTGAAACGTGTTGGTCAGGTCATCCCATCTGGTGCAGCAGCAAACACGCACGTGTTGGAAACACCTCCAGCAGGGACAAAACGTGATGCTGATCTGTTGATGCTTCTGTCGGGACAGACAGGAGGATTACATGCATGTCTTTTTGATGGTGGGAGGAAAACGGAGCACACCCGCCGGGAGAATATGCAAACTCTACACAGACGACGACCCGACCCCCACAAGATTGGAAAACTCCGGGACTCGACCCACGAACTTTCTGCTGTGAGGAAACAGCGGCTAATCACTGCGCCACCGTGCCGACGAGGATGGGATTCGAACCCACGCGTGCAGAGCACAATGGATTAGCAATCCATCGCCTTAACCACTCGGCCACCTCGTCTGTGTAGTGTAGTGGTGAGTGTTTTAGTACTATTCGTGATTTTCATCACAAAAAGAATCCCTAATTATATATAATTTGTTAACCTTGAGAGCCCCGTCACGAGGTGGTCGTGATTTTCACGTCCAAACTCTCGTTTTCACCAGTGTGTGGCTGTGGCGTCTCATGGGTTTAGAGTTACCATGTGGTGGTTATCATCATCATCACCCCCCCCCCTTTTCTCCTCAATTGTGTCCGGCCAATTACCCCACTCTTCCGAGCCGTTCCGGTCGCTGCTCCACCCCTTCTGCCGATCCGGGGAGGGCTGCAGACTACCACATGCCCCCTCCCATACATGTGGAGTCACCAGCCGCTTCTTTTCACCTGACAGTGAGGAGTTTCGCTAGGGGGACGTAGCATGAGGGAGGATCATGCTATTCTCCCCAGTTCCCCCTCCCCCCTGAACAGGCGCCCCGACTGACTAGAGGAGGCGCTAGTGCAGTGACCAGGACACATGCCCATATCCGGCTTCCCACCCGCAGACACGGCCAATTGTGTCTGTAGGGACGCCCGATCAAGCCGGAGGTAACACGGGGATTCGAACCGGCGATCCCCGTGTAGGTACGGAATAGACCGGCACGCCACACGGACACCCCCGATCATCATCGCTATTAGTGATGGATGGCTACGTGACTTTTGACCCACAATACATCTTCAGAGGACTATGTCAATATTGTCATTTTCAAACCACCCTCCCTACACCGTCCTGACACGAGTCCCAACTATTACACCACTCTCCACTAGTCTACGCTGCTGTTCCGGTGACCCAGGAAGAAACATGACGGAGCGGGCGGACGGAAGTAAGACTGACAAAAACAAGTTTATCTGGCAACACATTAAATTTGTAATTCGTGGGCGTAGCGGTCTATTCCGTTGCCTACCAACACCGTGATCGCCCGTTCGAATCCGCGTGTGGCCTGTGGTTTGGTCGGGTGTCCCTTCAGACACAATTAGCTGTGTCTGCGGGTGGGAAGTCGGATGTGGGTATGTGTCGTGGTCGCTGCACTAGCGCCTCCTCTGGTCGGTCGGGGCGCCTGTTCGGGGGGGGGGGGGCTGGGGGGAGTAGCGTGATCCTTCCACGCTCTACGTCCCTCTGGCGAAGCTCCTCACTGTCATGTGCAAAGAAGCGGCTGGCAACTCCACATGCATCGGAGGAGGCATGTGGTAGTCTGCAGCCCTCCCCGGATCAGCAGAGGGGGTGGAACAGCGACCGGGACGGCTCGGAAGAGTGGGGTAATTGGCCGGATACAACTGGGGAGAAAGGAGGGGGGGATTAAATTTTTTTTTTTTAATTTAGTTTTAGTCTTGGTCTTTTGCTCAAATCTGTAATTAATTTTTAGTATTGTTTAACTCATCTATTGTACCTGAGTTTCAGTATGTGGAACCTTAATTTTAATTTTAGTCTCATCTCAGTTAGATGATTTTGTCACAGTTTAGTCAAATGGCTTTATTTTTGTCTTTAGGATACTGCTTAATGTGTTTTCTCCCAACTATCGGCTGTTACCATTTGCAGATGAGTTGAGGTTTGGCCTGAGGTCTCGGAGGTTCGGGCTGAGGTCTGGCAGTCAGTTTTGAGGCGGGTCCACACATCATCCATCTGTGCCTGTCATGGGGTTTTACGGTGTAAGGTGGTTCATAGAGTGCACTGGTCTACAAGCAAAGTAGCCCATATCTACCCTGGAACTGATCCAAACTGTGAGAAATGTCACTCAGGACCAGCTGATCTCATCCACATGTTCTGGGCTTGTCCCGCACCGTCCTGGTTTTGGAAGTCCACGACTCCACCCCTCTCCCGTACTTGCCCTGTTTGGTGTCCTACCCACTGGCCACTCATTGCCATCCTACTTTGAAGAACTTGTAGCCTTTCTCGCATTATTAGCGAGGCGTGCTATACCGGAAGAGCCCCCCTGCCCATACCCACTGGCTGAAGAATGCCCTATCCTTTGTGAAGTTGGACAAAATTAAGCACTCCCTTCACGGCTCTAATGGACAATTTTATCAAATCTGGCCATCCTTCCTGGGGACACATCAGGTCCCTCCAACTGGATTCTGTCACCACTGACTAGTCGTCCCCCCCCCCCTGTCCCTGCACTGTACCAATGTCTTGCACTTCCTGGCTGAGCCCTGTTTCCCCCAAAGCCACAGTATGTATAGTATGTTACTGTCACCAAATTGTCTTGTTTTGTCTTGAAAGTTTTTTTGTTGCTTTCTTTTGAAAATGATGTATGTGTGTTTTATGGTATGCTATGTTGTGTTGTTGTATATGTTGAAAACCTTATGAATAAATCATATTTTTTTAAATAGCTGAGATTTACACACACCCCCCGCCCAGTAAGTAGTCATCTTATCCATCTGAATCATGGATAATACTGTTGCCTTCACCGGGGTTGGAGCTGCTCTCCATGTTCTGGACACCGTTGTTGAAACGTGTTGGTCAGGTCATCCCATCTGGTGCAGCAGCAAACACGCACGTGTTGGAAACACCTCCAGCAGGGACAAAACGTGATGCTGATCTGTTGATGCTTCTGTCGGGACAGACAGGAGGATTACATGCATGTCTTTTTGATGGTGGGAGGAAAACGGAGCACACCCGCCGGGAGAATATGCAAACTCCACACAGAGGACGACCTGAGATGACCCGACCCCCACAAGATTGGAAAACTCCGGGACTCGACCCACGAACTTTCTGCTGTGAGGAAACAGCGGCTAATCACTGCGCCACCGTGCCGACGAGGATGGGATTCGAACCCACGCGTGCAGAGCACAATGGATTAGCAATCCATCGCCTTAACCACTCGGCCACCTCGTCTGTGTAGTGTAGTGGTGAGTGTTTTAGTACTACTCGTGATTTTCATCACAAAAAGAATCCCTAATTATATATAATTTGTTAACCTTGAGAGCCCCGTCACGAGGTGGTCGTGATTTTCACGTCCAAACTCTCGTTTTCACCAGTGTGTGGCTGTGGCGTCTCATGGGTTTAGAGTTACCATGTGGTGGTTATCATCATCATCACCCCCCCCCTTTTCTCCTCAATTGTGTCCGGCCAATTACCCCACTCTTCCGAGCCGTTCCGGTCGCTGCTCCACCCCTTCTGCCGATCCGGGGAGGGCTGCAGACTACCACATGCCCCCTCCCATACATGTGGAGTCACCAGCCGCTTCTTTTCACCTGACAGTGAGGAGTTTCGCTAGGGGGACGTAGCATGAGGGAGGATCATGCTATTCTCCCCAGTTCCCCCTCCCCCCTGAACAGGCGCCCCGACTGACTAGAGGAGGCGCTAGTGCAGTGACCAGGACACATGCCCATATCCGGCTTCCCACCCGCAGACACGGCCAATTGTGTCTGTAGGGACGCCCGATCAAGCCGGAGGTAACACGGGGATTCGAACCGGCGATCCCCGTGTAGGTACGGAATAGACCGGCACGCCACACGGACACCCCCGATCATCATCGCTATTAGTGATGGATGGCTACGTGACTTTTGACCCACAATACATCTTCAGAGGACTATGTCAATATTGTCATTTTCAAACCACCCTCCCTACACCGTCCTGACACGAGTCCCAACTATTACACCACTCTCCACTAGTCTACGCTGCTGTTCCGGTGACCCAGGAAGAAACATGACGGAGCGGGCGGACGGAAGTAAGACTGACAAAAACAAGTTTTTCTGGCAACACATTAAATTTGTAATTTGTGGGCGTAGCGGTCTATTCCGTTGCCTACCAACACCGGGATCGCCCGTTCGAATCCGCGTGTGGCCTGTGGTTTGGTCGGGTGTCCCTACAGACACAATTAGCTGTGTCTGCGGGTGGGAAGTCGGATGTGGGTATGTGTCGTGGTCACTGCACTAGCGCCTCCTCTGGTCGGTCGGGGCGCCTGTTCGGGGGGGGGGGCTGGGGGGAGTAGCGTGATCCTTCCACGCTCTACGTCCCTCTGGCGAAGCTCCTCACTGTCATGTGCAAAGAAGCGGCTGGCAACTCCACATGCATCGGAGGAGGCATGTGGTAGTCTGCAGCCCTCCCCGGATCAGCAGAGGGGGTGGAACAGCGACCGGGACGGCTCGGAAGAGTGGGGTAATTATACGGATACAACTGGGGAGAAAGGAGGGGGGGATTAAAATTTTTTTTTTAATTTAGTTTTAGTCTTGGTCTTTTGCTCAAATCTGTAATTAATTTTTAGTATTGTTTAACTCATCTATTGTACCTGAGTTTCAGTATGTGGAACCTTAATTTTAATTTTAGTCTCATCTCAGTTAGATGATTTTGTCACAGTTTAGTCAAAAGGCTTTATTTTTGTCTTTAGGATACTGCTTAATGTGTTTTCTCCCAACTATCGGCTGTTACCATTTGCAGATGAGTTGAGGTTTGGCCTGAGGTCTGGGAGGTTCGGGCTGAGGTCTGGCAGTCAGTTTTGAGGCGGGTCCACACATCATCCAACTGTGCCTGTCATGGGGTTTTACGGTGTAAGGTGGTTCATAGAGTGCACTGGTGTACAAGCAAAGTAGCCCATATCTACCCTGGAACTGATCCAAACTGTGAGAAATGTCACTCAGGACCAGCTGATCTCATCCACATGTTCTGGGCTTGTCCCGCACCGTCCTGGTTTTGGAAGTCCACGACTCCACCCCTCTCCCGTACTTGCCCTGTTTGGTGTCCTACCCACTGGCCACTCATTGCCATCCTACTTTGAAGAACTTGTAGCCTTTCTCGCATTATTAGCGAGGCGTGCTATACCGGAAGAGCCCCCCTGCCCATACCCACTGGCTGAAGAATGCCCTATCCTTTGTGAAGTTGGACAAAATTAAGCACTCCCTTCACGGCTCTAATGGACAATTTTATCAAATCTGGCCATCCTTCCTGGGGACACGTCAGGTCCCTCCAACTGGATTCTGTCACCACTGACTAGTCGTCCCCCCCCCCCCCTGTCCCTGCACTGTACCAATGTCTTGCACTTCCTGGCTGAGCCCTGTTTCCCCCAAAGCCACAGTATGTATAGTATGTTACTGTCACCAAATTGTCTTGTTTTGTCTTGAAAGTTTTTTTGTTGCTTTCTTTTGAAAATGATGTATGTGTGTTTTATGGTATGCTATGTTGTGTTGTTGTATATGTTGAAAACCTTATGAATAAATCATATTTTTTTAAATAGCTGAGATTTACACACACCCCCCGCCCAGTAAGTAGTCATCTTATCCATCTGAATCATGGATAATACTGTTGCCTTCACCGGGGTTGGAGCTGCTCTCCATGTTCTGGACACCGTTGTTGAAACGTGTTGGTCAGGTCATCCCATCTGGTGCAGCAGCAAACACGCACGTGTTGGAAACACCTCCAGCAGGGACAAAACGTGATGCTGATCTGTTGATGCTTCTGTCGGGACAGACAGGAGGATTACATGCATGTCTTTTTGATGGTGGGAGGAAAACGGAGCACACCCGCCGGGAGAATATGCAAACTCCACACAGAGGACGACCTGAGATGACCCGACCCCCACAAGATTGGAAAACTCCGGGACTCGACCCACGAACTTTCTGCTGTGAGGAAACAGCGGCTAATCACTGCGCCACCGTGCCGACGAGGATGGGATTCGAACCCACGCGTGCAGAGCACAATGGATTAGCAATCCATCGCCTTAACCACTCGGCCACCTCGTCTGTGTAGTGTAGTGGTGAGTGTTTTAGTACTACTCGTGATTTTCATCACAAAAAGAATCCCTAATTATATATAATTTGTTAACCTTGAGAGCCCCGTCACGAGGTGGTCGTGATTTTCACGTCCAAACTCTCGTTTTCACCAGTGTGTGGCTGTGGCGTCTCATGGGTTTAGAGTTACCATGTGGTGGTTATCATCATCATCACCCCCCCCCTTTTCTCCTCAATTGTGTCCGGCCAATTACCCCACTCTTCCGAGCCGTTCCGGTCGCTGCTCCACCCCTTCTGCCGATCCGGGGAGGGCTGCAGACTACCACATGCCCCCTCCCATACATGTGGAGTCACCAGCCGCTTCTTTTCACCTGACAGTGAGGAGTTTCGCTAGGGGGACGTAGCATGAGGGAGGATCATGCTATTCTCCCCAGTTCCCCCTCCCCCCTGAACAGGCGCCCCGACTGACTAGAGGAGGCGCTAGTGCAGTGACCAGGACACATGCCCATATCCGGCTTCCCACCCGCAGACACGGCCAATTGTGTCTGTAGGGACGCCCGATCAAGCCGGAGGTAACACGGGGATTCGAACCGGCGATCCCCGTGTAGGTACGGAATAGACCGGCACGCCACACGGACACCCCCGATCATCATCGCTATTAGTGATGGATGGCTACGTGACTTTTGACCCACAATACATCTTCAGAGGACTATGTCAATATTGTCATTTTCAAACCACCCTCCCTACACCGTCCTGACACGAGTCCCAACTATTACACCACTCTCCACTAGTCTACGCTGCTGTTCCGGTGACCCAGGAAGAAACATGACGGAGCGGGCGGACGGAAGTAAGACTGACAAAAACAAGTTTATCTGGCAAAACATTAAATTTGTAATTCGTGGGCGTAGCGGTCTATTCCGTTGCCTACCAACACCGGGATCGCCCGTTCGAATCCGCGTGTGGCCTGTGGTTTGGTCGGGTGTCCCTACAGACACAATTAGCCGTGTCTGCGGGTGGGAAGTCGGATGTGGGTATGTGTCGTGGTCGCTGCACTAGCGCCTCCTCTGGTCGGTCGGGGCGCCTGTTCGGGGGGGGGCTGGGGGGAGTAGCGTGATCCTTCCACGCTCTACGTCCCTCTGGCGAAGCTCCTCACTGTCATGTGCAAAGAAGCGGCTGGCAACTCCACATGCATCGGAGGAGGCATGTGGTAGTCTGCAGCCCTCCCCGGATCAGCAGAGGGGGTGGAACAGCGACCGGGACGGCTCGGAAGAGTGGGGTAATTATACGGATACAACTGGGGAGAAAGGAGGGGGGGATTAAAATTTTTTTTTAATTTAGTTTTAGTCTTGGTCTTTTGCTCAAATCTGTAATTAATTTTTAGTATTGTTTAACTCATCTATTGTACCTGAGTTTCAGTATGTGGAACCTTAATTTTAATTTTAGTCTCATCTCAGTTAGATGATTTTGTCACAGTTTAGTCAAAATGCTTTATTTTTGTCTTTAGGATACTGCTTAATGTGTTTTCTCCCAACTATCGGCTGTTACCATTTGCAGATGAGTTGAGGTTTGGCCTGAGGTCTGGGAGGTTCGGGCTGAGGTCTGGCAGTCAGTTTTGAGGCGGGTCCACACATCATCCATCTGTGCCTGTCATGGGGTTTTACGGTGTAAGGTGGTTCATAGAGTGCACTGGTGTACAAGCAAAGTAGCCCATATCTACCCTGGAACTGATCCAAACTGTGAGAAATGTCACTCAGGACCAGCTGATCTCATCCACATGTTCTGGGCTTGTCCCGCACCGTCCTGGTTTTGGAAGTCCACGACTCCACCCCTCTCCCGTACTTGCCCTGTTTGGTGTCCTACCCACTGGCCACTCCACCCCTCTCCCGTACTTGCCCTGTTTGGTGTCCTACCCACTGGCCACTCATTGCCATCCTACTTTGAAGAACTTGTAGCCTTTCTCGCATTATTAGCGAGGCGTGGTATACCGGAAGAGCCCCCCTGCCCATACCCACTGGCTGAAGAATGCCCTATCCTTTGTGAAGTTGGACAAAATTAAGCACTCCCTTCACGGCTCTAATGGACAATTTTATCAAATCTGGCCATCCTTCCTGGGGACACATCAGGTCCCTCCAACTGGATTCTGTCACCACTGACTAGTCGTCCCCCCCCCCCTGTCCCTGCACTGTACCAATGTCTTGCACTTCCTGGCTGAGCCCTGTTTCCCCCAAAGCACACAGTATGTATAGTATGTTACTGTCACCAAATTGTCTTGTTTTGTCTTGAAAGTTTTTTTGTTGCTTTCTTTTGAAAATGATGTATGTGTGTTTTATGGTATGCTATGTTGTGTTGTTGTATGTGTTGAAAACCTTATGAATAAATCATATTTTTAAAAAAAGCTGAGATTTACACCCCCCCCGCCCAGTAAGTAGTCATCTTATCCATCTGAATCATGGATAATACTGTTGCCTTCACCGGGGTTGGAGCTGCTCTCCATGTTCTGGACACCGTTGTTGAAACGTGTTGGTCAGGTCATCCCATCTGGTGCAGCAGCAAACACGCACGTGTTGGAAACACCTCCAGCAGGGACAAAACGTGATGCTGATCTGTTGATGCTTCTGTCGGGACAGACAGGAGGATTACATGCATGTCTTTTTGATGGTGGGAGGAAAACGGAGCACACCCGCCGGGAGAATATGCAAACTCCACACAGAGGACGACCTGAGATGACCCGACCCCCACAAGATTGGAAAACTCCGGGACTCGACCCACGAACTTTCTGCTGTGAGGAAACAGCGGCTAATCACTGCGCCACCGTGCCGACGAGGATGGGATTCGAACCCACGCGTGCAGAGCACAATGGATTAGCAATCCATCGCCTTAACCACTCGGCCACCTCGTCTGTGTAGTGTAGTGGTGAGTGTTTTAGTACTACACGTGATTTTTATCACAAAAAGAATCCCTAATTATATATAATTTGTTAACCTTGAGAGCCCCGTCACGAGGTGGTCGTGATTTTCACGTCCAAACTCTCGTTTTCACCAGTGTGTGGCTGTGGCGTCTCATGGGTTTAGAGTTACCATGTGGTGGTTATCATCATCATCACCCCCCCCCTTTTCTCCTCAATTGTGTCCGGCCAATTACCCCACTCTTCCGAGCCGTTCCGGTCGCTGCTCCACCCCTTCTGCCGATCCGGGGAGGGCTGCAGACTACCACATGCCCCCTCCCATACATGTGGAGTCACCAGCCGCTTCTTTTCACCTGACAGTGAGGAGTTTCGCTAGGGGGACGTAGCTTGAGGGAGGATCATGCTATTCTCCCCAGTTCCCCCTCCCCCCTGAACAGGCGCCCCGACTGACTAGAGGAGGCGCTAGTGCAGTGACCAGGACACATGCCCATATCCGGCTTCCCACCCGCAGACACGGCCAATTGTGTCTGTAGGGACGCCCGATCAAGCCGGAGGTAACACGGGGATTCGAACCGGCGATCCCCGTATAGGTACGGAATAGACCGGCAAGCCACACGGACACCCCCGATCATCATCGCTATTAGTGATGGATGGCTACGTGACTTTTGACCCACAATACATCTTCAGAGGACTATGTCAATATTGTCATTTTCAAACCACCCTCCCTACACCGTCCTGACACGAGTCCCAACTATTACACCACTCTCCACTAGTCTACGCTGCTGTTCCGGTGACCCAGGAAGAAACATGACGGAGCGGGCGGACGGAAGTAAGACTGACAAAAACAAGTTTATCTGGCAACACATTAAATTTGTAATTTGTGGGCGTAGCGGTCTATTCCGTTGCCTACCAACACCGGGATCGCCCGTTCGAATCCGCGTGTGGCCTGTGGTTTGGTCGGGTGTCCCTACAGATACAATTAGCCGTGTCTGCGGGTGGGAAGTCGGATGTGGGTATGTGTCGTGGTCGCTGCACTAGCGCCTCCTCTGGTCGGTCGGGGCGCCTGTTCGGGGGGGGGGCTGGGGGGAGTAGCGTGATCCTTCCACGCTCTACGTCCCTCTGGCGAAGCTCCTCACTGTCATGTGCAAAGAAGCGGCTGGCAACTCCACATGCATCGGAGGAGGCATGTGGTAGTCTGCAGCCCTCCCCGGATCAGCAGAGGGGGTGGAACAGCGACCGGGACGGCTCGGAAGAGTGGGGTAATTGGCCGGATACAACTGGGGAGAAAAGGAGGGGGGGATTACATTTTATTTTTAATTTAGTTTTAGTCTTGGTCTTTTGCTCAAATCTGTAATTAATTTTTAGTATTGTTTAACTCATCTATTGTACCTGAGTTTCAGTATGTGGAACCTTAATTTTAATTTTAGTCTCATCTCAGTTAGATGATTTTGTCACAGTTTAGTCAAATGGCTTTATTTTTGTCTTTAGGATACTGCTTAATGTGTTTTCTCCCAACTATCGGCTGTTACCATTTGCAGATGAGTTGAGGTTTGGCCTGAGGTCTGGGAGGTTCGGGCTGAGGTCTGGCAGTCAGTTTTGAGGCGGGTCCACACATCATCCATCTGTGCCTGTCATGGGGTTTTACGGTGTAAGGTGGTTCATAGAGTGCACTGGTCTACAAGCAAAGTAGCCCATATCTACCCTGGAACTGATCCAAACTGTGAGAAATGTCACTCAGGACCAGTTGATCTCATCCACATGTTCTGGGCTTGTCCCGCACCGTCCTGGTTTTGGAAGTCCACGACTCCACCCCTCTCCCGTACTTGCCCTGTTTGGTGTCCTACCCACTGGCCACTCATTGCCATCCTACTTTGAAGAACTTGTAGCCTTTCTCGCATTATTAGCGAGGCGTGCTATACCGGAAGAGCCCCCCTGCCCATACCCACTGGCTGAAGAATGCCCTATCCTTTGTGAAGTTGGACAAAATTAAGCACTCCCTTCACGGCTCTAATGGACAATTTTATCAAATCTGGCCATCCTTCCTGGGGACACGTCAGGTCCCTCCAACTGGATTCTGTCACCACTGACTAGTCGTCCCCCCCCCCCTGTCCCTGCACTGTACCAATGTCTTGCACTTCCTGGCTGAGCCCTGTTTCCCCCAAAGCACACAGTATGTATAGTATGTTACTGTCACCAAATTGTCTTGTTTTGTCTTGAAAGTTTTTTTGTTGCTTTCTTTTGAAAATGATGTATGTGTGTTTTATGGTATGCTATGTTGTGTTGTTGTATGTGTTGAAAACCTTATGAATAAATCATATTTTTAAAAAAAGCTGAGATTTACACCCCCCCGCCCAGTAAGTAGTCATCTTATCCATCTGAATCATGGATAATACTGTTGCCTTCACCGGGGTTGGAGCTGCTCTCCATGTTCTGGACACCGTTGTTGAAACGTGTTGGTCAGGTCATCCCATCTGGTGCAGCAGCAAACACGCACGTGTTGGAAACACCTCCAGCAGGGACAAAACGTGATGCTGATCTGTTGATGCTTCTCTCGGGACAGACAGGAGGATTACATGCATGTCTTTTTGATGGTGGGAGGAAAACGGAGCACACCCGCCGGGAGAATATGCAAACTCTACACAGAGGACGACCTGAGATGACCCGACCCCCACAAGATTGGAAAACTCCGGGACTCGACCCACGAACTTTCTGCTGTGAGGAAACAGCGGATAATCACTGCGCCACCGTGCCGACGAGGATGGGATTCGAACCCACGCATGCAGAGCACAATGGATTAGCAATTCATCGCCTTAACCACTCGGCCACCTCGTCTGTGTAGTGTAGTGGTGAGTGTTTTAGTACTACTCGTGATTTTCATCACAAAAAGAATCCCTAATTATATATAATTTGTTAACCTTGAGAGCCCCGTCACGAGGTGGTCGTGATTTTCACGTCCAAACTCTCGTTTTCACCAGTGTGTGGCTGTGGCGTCTCATGGGTTTAGAGTTACCATGTGGTGGTTATCATCATCATCACCCCCCCCCTTTTCTCCTCAATTGTGTCCGGCCAATTACCCCACTCTTCCGAGCCGTTCCGGTCGCTGCTCCACCCCTTCTGCCGATCCGGGGAGGGCTGCAGACTACCACATGCCCCCTCCCATACATGTGGAGTCACCAGCCGCTTCTTTTCACCTGACAGTGAGGAGTTTCGCTAGGGGGACGTAGCATGAGGGAGGATCATGCTATTCTCCCCAGTTCCCCCTCCCCCCTGAACAGGCGCCCCGACTGACTAGAGGAGGCGCTAGTGCAGTGACCAGGACACATGCCCATATCCGGCTTCCCACCCGCAGACACGGCCAATTGTGTCTGTAGGGACGCCCGATCAAGCCGGAGGTAACACGGGGATTCGAACCGGCGAGCCCCGTGTAGGTACGGAATAGACCGGCACGCCACACGGACACCCCCGATCATCATCGCTATTAGTGATGGATGGCTACGTGACTTTTGACCCACAATACATCTTCAGAGGACTATGTCAATATTGTCATTTTCAAACCACCCTCCCTACACCGTCCTGACACGAGTCCCAACTATTACACCACTCTCCACTAGTCTACGCTGCTGTTCCGGTGACCCAGGAAGAAACATGACGGAGCGGGCGGACGGAAGTAAGACTGACAAAAACAAGTTTATCTGGCAACACATTAAATTTGTAATTTGTGGGCGTAGCGGTCTATTCCGTTGCCTACCAACACCGGGATCGCCCGTTCGAATCCGCGTGTGGCCTGTGGTTTGGTCGGGTGTCCCTACAGACACAATTAGCCGTGTCTGCGGGTGGGAAGTCGGATGTGGGTATGTGTCGTGGTCGCTGCACTAGCGCCTCCTCTGGTCGGTCGGGGCGCCTGTTGGGGGGGGGGGGGCTGGGGGGAGTAGCGTGATCCTTCCACGCTCTACGTCCCTCTGGCGAAGCTCCTCACTGTCATGTGCAAAGAAGCGGCTGGCAACTCCACATGCATCGGAGGAGGCATGTGGTAGTCTGCAGCCCTCCCCGGATCAGCAGAGGGGGTGGAACAGCGACCGGGACGGCTCGGAAGAGTGGGGTAATTGGCCGGATACAACTGGGGAGAAAGGAGGGGGGGATTACATTTTTTTTTTAATTTAGTTTTAGTCTTGGTCTTTTGCTCAAATCTGTAATTAATTATTAGTTTTGTTTAACTCATCTATTGTACCTGAGTTTCAGTATGTGGAACCTTAATTTTAATTTTAGTCTCATCTCAGTTAGATGATTTAGTCACAGTTTAGTCAAATGGCTTTATTTTTGTCTTTAGGATACTGCTTAATGTGTTTTCTCCCAACTATCGGCTGTTACCATTTGCAGATGAGTTGAGGTTTGGCCTGAGGTCTGGGAGGTTCGGGCTGAGGTCTGGCAGTCAGTTTTGAGGCGGGTCCACACATCATCCATCTGTGCCTGTCATGGGGTTTTACGGTGTAAGGTGGTTCATAGAGTGCACTGGTCTACAAGCAAAGTAGCCCATATCTACCCTGGAACTGATCCAAACTGTGAGAAATGTCACTCAGGACCAGCTGATCTCATCCACATGTTCTGGGCTTGTCCCGCACCGTCCTGGTTTTGGAAGTCCACGACTCCACCCCTCTCCCGTACTTGCCCTGTTTGGTGTCCTACCCACTGGCCACTCATTGCCATCCTACTTTGAAGAACTTGTAGCCTTTCTCGCATTATTAGCGAGGCGTGCTATACCGGAAGAGCCCCCCTGCCCATACCCACTGGCTGAAGAATGCCCTATCCTTTGTGAAGTTGGACAAAATTAAGCACTCCCTTCACGGCTCTAATGGACAATTTTATCAAATCTGGCCATCCTTCCTGGGGACACGTCAGGTCCCTCCAACTGGATTCTGTCACCACTGACTAGTCGTCCCCGCCCCCCCTGTCCCTGCACTGTACCAATGTCTTGCACTTCCTGGCTGAGCCCTGTTTCCCCCAAAGCACACAGTATGTATAGTATGTTACTGTCACCAAATTGTCTTGTTTTGTCTTGAAAGTTTTTTTGTTGCTTTCTTTTGAAAATGATGTATGTGTGTTTTATGGTATGCTATGTTGTGTTGTTGTATATGTTGAAAACCTTATGAATAAATCATATTTTTAAAAAAAGCTGAGATTTACACCCCCCCCCCCCGCCCAGTAAGTAGTCATCTTATCCATCTGAATCATGGATAATACTGTTGCCTTCACCGGGGTTGGAGCTGCTCTCCATGTTCTGGACACCGTTGTTGAAACGTGTTGGTCAGGTCATCCCATCTGGTGCAGCAGCAAACACGCACGTGTTGGAAACACCTCCAGCAGGGACAAAACGTGATGCTGATCTGTTGATGCTTCTGTCGGGACAGACAGGAGGATTACATGCATGTCTTTTTGATGGTGGGAGGAAAACGGAGCACACCCGCCGGGAGAATATGCAAACTCCACACAGAGGACGACCTGAGATGACCCGACCCCCACAAGATTGGAAAAGTCCGGGACTCGACCCACGAACTTTCTGCTGTGAGGAAACAGCAGTTAATCACTGCGCCACCGTGCCGACGAGGATGGGATTCGAACCCACGCGTGCAGAGCACAATGGATTAGCAATCCATCGCCTTAACCACTCGGCCACCTCGTCTGTGTAGTGTAGTGGTGAGTGTTTTAGTACTACTCGTGATTTTCATCACAAAAAGAATCCCTAATTATATATAATTTGTTAACCTTGAGAGCCCCGTCACGAGGTGGTCGTGATTTTCACGTCCAAACTCTCGTTTTCACCAGTGTGTGGCTGTGGCGTCTCATGGGTTTAGAGTTACCATGTGGTGGTTATCATCATCATCACCCCCCCCCCTTTTCTCCTCAATTGTGTCCGGCCAATTACCCCACTCTTCCGAGCCGTTCCGGTCGCTGCTCCACCCCTTCTGCCGATCCGGGGAGGGCTGCAGACTACCACATGCCCCCTCCCATACATGTGGAGTCACCAGCCGCTTCTTTTCACCTGACAGTGAGGAGTTTCGCTAGGGGGACGTAGCATGAGGGAGGATCATGCTATTCTCCCCAGTTCCCCCTCCCCCCTGAACAGGCGCCCCGACTGACTAGAGGAGGCGCTAGTGCAGTGACCAGGACACATGCCCATATCCGGCTTCCCACCCGCAGACACGGCCAATTGTGTCTGTAGGGACGCCCGATCAAGCCGGAGGTAACACGGGGATTCGAACCGGCGATCCCCGTGTAGGTACGGAATAGACCGGCACGCCACACGGACACCCCCGATCATCATCGCTATTAGTGATGGATGGCTACGTGACTTTTGACCCACAATACATCTTCAGAGGACTATGTCAATATTGTCATTTTCAAACCACCCTCCCTACACCGTCCTGACACGAGTCCCAACTATTACACCACTCTCCACTAGTCTACGCTGCTGTTCCGGTGACCCAGGAAGAAACATGACGGAGCGGGCGGACGGAAGTAAGACTGACAAAAACAAGTTTATCTGGCAAAACATTAAATTTGTAATTCGTGGGCGTAGCGGTCTATTCCGTTGCCTACCAACACCGGGATCGCCCGTTCGAATCCGCGTGTGGCCTGTGGTTTGGTCGGGTGTCCCTACAGACACAATTAGCCGTGTCTGCGGGTGGGAAGTCGGATGTGGGTATGTGTCGTGGTCGCTGCACTAGCGCCTCCTCTGGTCGGTCGGGGCGCCTGTTCGGGGGGGGGCTGGGGGGAGTAGCGTGATCCTTCCACGCTCTACGTCCCTCTGGCGAAGCTCCTCACTGTCATGTGCAAAGAAGCGGCTGGCAACTCCACATGCATCGGAGGAGGCATGTGGTAGTCTGCAGCCCTCCCCGGATCAGCAGAGGGGGTGGAACAGCGACCGGGACGGCTCGGAAGAGTGGGGTAATTGGCCGGATACAACTGGGGAGAAAGGAGGGGGGGATTACATTTTTTTTTTTAATTTAGTTTTAGTCTTGGTCTTTTGCTCAAATCTGTAATTAATTATTAGTTTTGTTTAACTCATCTATTGTACCTGAGTTTCAGTATGTGGAACCTTAATTTTAATTTTAGTCTCATCTCAGTTAGATGATTTTGTCACAGTTTAGTCAAATGGCTTTATTTTTGTCTTTAGGATACTGCTTAATGTGTTTTCTCCCAACTATCGGCTGTTACCATTTGCAGATGAGTTGAGGTTTGGCCTGAGGTCTGGGAGGTTCGGGCTGAGGTCTGGCAGTCAGTTTTGAGGCGGGTCCACACATCATCCATCTGTGCCTGTCATGGGGTTTTACGGTGTAAGGTGGTTCATAGAGTGCACTGGTCTACAAGCAAAGTAGCCCATATCTACCCTGGAACTGATCCAAACTGTGAGAAATGTCACTCAGGACCAGCTGATCTCATCCACATGTTCTGGGCTTGTCCCGCACCGTCCTGGTTTTGGAAGTCCATGACTCCACCCCTCTCCCGTACTTGCCCTGTTTGGTGTCCTACCCACTGGCCACTCATTGCCATCCTACTTTGAAGAACTTGTAGCCTTTCTCGCATTATTAGCGAGGCGTGGTATACCGGAAGAGCCCCCCTGCCCATACCCACTGGCTGAAGAATGCCCTATCCTTTGTGAAGTTGGACAAAATTAAGCACTCCCTTCACGGCTCTAATGGACAATTTTATCAAATCTGGCCATCCTTCCTGGGGACACGTCAGGTCCCTCCAACTGGATTCTGTCAGCACTGACTAGTCGTCGCCCCCCCCTCTGTCCCTGCACTGTACCAATGTCTTGCACTTCCTGGCTGAGCCCTGTTTTCCCCAAAGCACACAGTATGTATAGTATGTTACTGTCACGAAATTGTCTTGTTTTGTCTTGAAAGTTTTTTTGTTGCTTTCTTTTGAAAATGATGTATGTGTGTTTTATGGTATGCTATGTTGTGTTGTTGTATATGTTGAAAACCTTATGAATAAATCATATTTTTAAAAAAAGCTGAGATTTACACCCCCCCGCCCAGTAAGTAGTCATCTTATCCATCTGAATCATGGATAATACTGTTGCCTTCACCGGGGTTGGAGCTGCTCTCCATGTTCTGGACACCGTTGTTGAAACGTGTTGGTCAGGTCATCCCATCTGGTGCAGCAGCAAACACGCACATGTTGGAAACACCTCCAGCAGGGACAAAACGTGATGCTGATCTGTTGATGCTTCTGTCGGGACAGACAGGAGGATTACATGCATGTCTTTTTGATGGTGGGAGGAAAACGGAGCACACCCGCCGGGAGAATATGCAAACTCCACACAGAGGACGACCTGAGATGACCCGACCCCCACAAGATTGGAAAACTCCGGGACTCGACCCACGAACTTTCTGCTGTGAGGAAACAGCGGCTAATCACTGCGCCACCGTGCCGACGAGGATGGGATTCGAACCCACGCGTGCAGAGCACAATGGATTAGCAATCCATCGCCTTAACCACTCGGCCACCTCGTCTGTGT
Source organism: Lampris incognitus (assembly GCF_029633865.1). NCBI lineage: Eukaryota > Metazoa > Chordata > Actinopteri > Lampriformes > Lampridae > Lampris > Lampris incognitus. The sequence continues at coordinate 33,861,861 of NC_079227.1, read as the reverse complement.
TGTGTAGTGTAGTGGTGAGTGTTTTAGTACTACTCGTGATTTTCATCACAAAAAGAATCCCTAATTATATATAATTTGTTAACCTTGAGAGCCCCGTCACGAGGTGGTCGTGATTTTTACGTCCAAACTCGTTTTCACCAGTGTGTGGCTGTGGCGTCTCATGGGTTTAGAGTTACCATGTGGTGGTTATCATCATCATCATCACCCCCCCTCCCTTTTCATCCCAATTGTGTCCGGCCAGTTACCCCACTCTTCCGAGCCGTCCGGGTCGCTGCTCCACCCCCTCTGCCGATCCGGGGAGGGCTGCACACTACCACGTGCCTCCTCCCATACATGTGGAGTCGCCAGCCGCTTCTTTTCACCTGACAGTGAGGAGTTTCGCTAGGGGGAGGTAGCACGTGGGAGGATCACGCTATTCCCCCCAGTCCCCCCCCCCCGAACAGGCGCCCCGACTGACTAGAGGAGGCACTAGTGCAGTGACCTGGACACACACACACATCCGGCTTCCCACCCGCAGACACGGCCAATTGTGTCTGTAGGGACGCCCGACCAAGCCGGAAGCAACATGGGGATTCGAACCGGCGATCCCCGTGTAGGTACGGAATAGACCGCCACGCCCCGGCTAACCACTGCGCCACCGTGCCGACGAGGATGGGATTCGAACCCACGCGTGCAGAGCACAATGGATTAGCAATCCATCGCCTTAACCACTCGGCCACCTCGTCTGTGTAGTGTAGTGGTGAGTGTTTTAGTACTACTCGTGATTTTCATCACAAAAATAATCCCTGATTATATATAATTTGTTAACCTTGAGAGCCCCGTCACGAGGTGGTCGTGATTTTTACGCCCAAACTCGTTTTCACCAGTGTGTGGCTGTGGCGTCTCATGGGTTTAGAGTTACCATGTGGTGGTTATCATCATCATCACCCACCCCCCCTTTTCATCCCCAATTGTGCCCGGCCAGTTACCCCACTCTTCCGAGCCGTTCCGGTCGCTGCTCCACCCCCTCTGCCGATCCGGGGAGGGCTGCAGACTACCACATGCCTCCTCCCATACATGTGGAGTCGCCAGCCGCTTCTTTTCACCTGACAGTGAGGAGTTTCGCTAGGGGGAGGTAGCACGTGGGAGGATCATGCTATTCCCCCCAGTTCCCCCTCCCCCCCTGAATAGGCGCCCCGACTAACTAGAGGAGGCGCAGAGGGGGTGGAGCAGCGGCCGGGACGGCTCGGAAGAGTGGGGCAATTGGCCGGATACAATTGAGGAGAAAAGGGGGGGGGGCAAAATTGTAATTTGTGACTTTATTGTCATGTGTGAAAACACAATTAGGGCACAGCGGATGCAACGAATATGTGACTGGGTAGTGTCATGGCCCTGTAATGTTTTCTGGGGAATTGTCCACCTATAACGCAATATTCATTCCATTCAATCAATCAATCAATCAATCAATCAATCAATCAATCAATCAATCAATCAATCAATCAATCAATCAATCAATCAATCAATCAATCAATCAATCAATCAGGCTACATATTAAACTGCATGTTTACATTGTTTCATCTTTTCACAATCGACGTCCAAAGCACCACAGTAACACCCTGCAAGGTTGTGTTTTACTGTGTGTGTGCTTGCGTGTGTGTGTGTGTGTGTGTGTGTACATACACACAGGGTGTTGTGATGCGTCTAGTGCAGCAGTGTGTAGTTGGAGGGAAGGTGCATGTGTTCTTCCAACCCGCTTGTGTCCTTCCTGCCCTTAGCTTGCTGCCGCTAGCTAGCCTTTGTGGTGAATAGGGCAGCATCCTAGCGTGTTAGCCTTCCCTTGCCAGTACATAGCCTCTCCTTCACCAAGACTCCTGCCAGGCCTCCCTGTGGCCACACGTGGTAACTGGGGTCTTGCGGCCCCAGGCTAACTTGGCAGGGGATCTCGGAGCAGCAGTGGGCCCCAGAGATATGGTGTGCAGGCCCACCCTGGTGGACACGCCCTGGCACCTATCAACCACTGCCCCGCTGCCTTGTGGGTGAGTCTGGAAGACATAAGGCTAAGGGAGCTCACCCCAACAGAAAAGCAAGCTGTGGCGGTACGCTTCGAGGCGGTTCCCGAAAAACTGGATTTCCGGCAGCCCCCTGCAGTTGTGTGGAGGTGCCGGTCGTCTAGGGATCCCCCTTGCCATCGGAACCATCTCCTCTACAATCAAGTCATGTGGCGTTGGGAGAAGCGCCCCACCCCCCATGCCACTTTAAAATCCATCTCTGCTGCGCAGGTATCTTCTGCTATCTGAGTCCTCAAAGGACCCACAAATAGAAGAAGATGGTCATCATCGGGCACGATGGACAACCAGCAAGCTTGCGTGTGTGTGTTTGCAGCTCGTTGTCTGCAGAAACGACACGTGATCAGCATCTTGCTCAGCGCCGTCTGACGGGCTGGCGCGTGGGGGGAGGTCTTTGAAGGACGGATGTCACAACCTCACCTCGTTATTGTAACACGACGTCCCTTATCGACCCCCAGATCCAGAACCTCATGTCAGTCCCCCTGCTTTCATCTCTGTTTCTCTTCTTTCTTTCTTTTTTTTGGTTTTTTGTTTTGTTTTGTATTTTTTGGGGGGGGGTGGGTCTGTGTGGCTCAATCTCTGTCCATGTCCTCTCTTCTTCCCGCTAAACTTTGTCTTTCTCTTCCCTTTTTTGCAAGCTTGTAAGGAACCCACACACACCCCACCCAAGTCTGGTACCAGCTTCATACCAGCCTGTCTGTCTGGTCTGGTCTGGTCTGGTCTGCTCTGGTCTTGTCTTGTCTTGTCTATCTCTGTGTGTCTGTCTTTCTTGTCAGTCTGTTTGTCTCTCTCTGTCTCTCTTGTCTGTGTGTGTGTCTCTCTCTCTGTGTCTTTCTGTCTGTCTGTCTCTGTGTGTCTGTTTATCTGTGTGTGTGTGTGTGTGTGTATCTGTCTTGTCTCTTTGTATCTGTCTGTCTGACTTTGTCTGTGTGTGTGTGTGTCTCTCTGTGTGTCTTTCTGTCTGTCTGTCTCTGTGTGTCTGTTTATCTGTGTGTGTGTGTGTGTGTGTGTGTGTGTGTGTGTCTCTGTGCGTCTGTCTGTCTGTCTGTCTGTCTGTCTGTCTGTCTGTCTGTCTGTCTGTCTGTCTCTCTGTGTGTGTCTTTCTGTGTTGTCTGTCTGTCTGTCTCTGCGTGTCTGTCTGTGTCTGTCTTTCTGTGTGTGTGTGTGTGTGTATGTGTGTATGTGTGTGTCCGAGTGTCTGTGTATGTGTGTGTGTGTCTGTCTCGCTGTCTGTCCATCTCGTCTGTCTCTCCTCCACATCAGTGTGAGGAACCACAGTGTGAGGCTGCATTAGAGACAATCTTCACGTCTGTCGAGACCAAACCCTATGGCAACAGACTTGCTTGTGTGTCCACCCTCTTCTTTTAATTTCCACACACCACGCAACACCTCCCCTGCCCCCCCCCCCCACACACACGTGTGTAGAGAGAGTGTCTTTGAAATCCTCATTTGTGGGCAGCTCGCAGGCGACCAGGGAGGTCAGGGTCTCTGGGGAATCAGGTGGTCTCGGCCGCGAGACGCGACGTGTCTCCAGAGAAGGAGCTCCAGCGAGGAACAAGCGGTGCCTCGCTTGTTGACAGTGGGGGCAACACGTTTAGGCTGCAGACGGCGGAGCGGAGAGGAGGCCCGGAGGCGCGGCGCGTGATGGGCCCTCTGTGCTCGTCGGCGGTTAAAACTAATTAAACCGAGAATCAATATGGTCTCAATATATTCTGTCGTGCTCTCGCCGCTTGTCTTTTTAATTGCCAGTAACCACTTTGTGTGTTTATTCTTTCCCTCCGTGTGTCTTCTTTCCACGGCTTCGTTTACCCGGCACGGGTTTTTGCTAAAAGCGGAAAAGTTTTTCCTTTGCGTTTTAAAAAGGTTCCGCGTTCAGACGACACCGTTTTGAATAGGATCCGCACGCACACGGATCCGCCAGAAACGACTGAAAACGCTGTAGTACGCACGCCAGGCCAGTAGGTGGCGGTGAAACGTTACAGTACAGAGCCTTTCCGGTGGCGCCCAATAACACCTGGCGCCTGCGCACAAACGTTCTCATCAACAACGCCGTTCTCAGTTGTCCCACCGCCGGCTTGCTCTCCAGCTCTTGTCCGAAAGCGTCTTTTGGTTGCCCTCCGTCGACGTATAGGTGGATTGAGGATTTGGCGCGTATGAACAACGCGTCTCCGCTGACCACAGTAATGGCGCCGCAAATTTACGCTTCGCCGGAGGAGCGTTAAAAACGAAGCAGAGATAACGGCACAAACACAGCTCGGTAATCCGCCATTGTTGACGTTCTTGCTCGCGCATGGCTATTTGACTGAAAACGTGTAATTTTTTGTTTTTTTGGACCGACTGAGAAAAACGTAGTACGCATGTGCGAAGTGGAGCAGTGACGTCACCGTTTGCACCGTTTATACGGCGGCGCTGGAGTTGCGTGTTCAGAAGATTTCACTCTGTTGAAAGGACATTTTCAGCACTTAAGAATAGAAACATATTCCGGGAATGCAATGGGACAGACACGACTCGCAGCACTGGCCTCCATTGCCATTGAAAAGGACATTCTGATGGGTTTAAAAGCCAAAGGAGTGCTCTATGACCGTGTGATCGACCGTGTCATCCAGAAAGAAAGGAGAATGGATTATGTCTTCAAATAGACAACAATAGTGAGTCAAATGTATTTTTTTGTACAGTTAGTTCATTTTCTAAATGTTTGATTGTTTTTATGCTTGGGCTGGGATGTGTTTGTTGAGTTTCTTGACAGCATAATATGCCCAGCGGGATTACTTCCAGTAAGGCTGTACGTTACACCATGTCGCCACACGGTGTCACTGTTGTGAAAGTGAAAAGTGTCAAATAACGTGATGATGGCGATGGTTGTTGTGATAACCACTTTTGCGACTAAAACGTTGTAGCATGGCGACATGACGGTTGTCTTTGGGTAATTATGAGGAGGTGACGTCTCACCGAAGGCCTAGGTCTGAAATGCACGGTCCGCTCCTGGACACAGGTGTACACGGCGGCGTGTCTCGCTGTACACTTGTGATCCGATCGCCCGGAACGCATTTTAAAACCAAGTGTAAACAGGGTTTCTGCTTCTCTACATGTTCCCACTCTTGATCAGTCTCCTTCATATCTCTGTTTTCCCTCGCTTACTTTCCCCCCCTGTCTGACATACGTGTCTTCGTTGCTCATCCTCTCCAGTTGTCTTGGCTGTTTTCCTTTCCCCAGCCTGTTTGCTGTCTCTGTGTTTATGTATAGCCATGTGCCGGCTCACGGCAGGTTTTCCTTTTTTGGAGAAACCGAACAATAATTACTCTTCAACTGAGCAGTGCTCATTGTTCCGCGGGGATCAAGTTTGCCCTGCTTTAGAAATAATTCAGCAGTCCCCTCGGTCATTCATTAGCGACTAGCGCAATCAGTGTCATTATTACACAATGTCTGACTTCAGGCTGTGTAATTGCCAGGTAGGTGTGGTGTGGTGGGGCGGCAGCGTGGCGGTGTACTCCGTTGCCTACCAACACGGGGATCGCTGGTTCGAATCCCCGTGTTACCTCCGGCTTGGTCGGGCGTCCCTACGGACACAATTGACCGTGTCTGTGGATGGGAAACCGGATGTGGCTATGTGTTCTAGTCGCTTCACTAGCGCCTCCTCTGGTCGGTCGGGGCGCCTTTTCGGGGGGGGGCTGGGGGGAATAGCATGATCCTTCCACGCTCTACGTCCCTCTGGATATATGTGTTAGTTTGGATATATGTGTTGTTGTAGTTCTTGTAGTTTTTGGATATGTGTCATTGTGTTTCACTGCTGCGGGCTGGGGGAAAAGGTGTTTCATTTCATTTCATATGTGCGTGCATGAAATGGTTCTGATTCTGATTTTATTATATATCAGTGTGAAATTATGTTTACGTTTGAACCTTTCATTGACATTTGATCACAAATGCCCTTTTTATTAAGTGTTTTCGGCGTTGTTCTGTAGGATATGAATTCAATATGACACATGGGAAATTAGATTACCGCACCCTTCATGCTGTTACGTGCATGGATAAGTAGACACGTTGGTTCTTGACTAACGGGTCGGACCCTTTAGTCGACTGGTTAACGTTGTCGCTTGCGGTGCAGGAGATATGGGTTCGCGTCCCGGCTGTGGCGGTTCCCGGGCTGCCCCCGAATTCGCTGCAATGCTGTATCTGGCACGAAGATGCGTCTTGTATCCAGACTGACTTATGATTTGACTAGAATACATATTAGCTTGGGCGGCACGGTGGGGCAGTTAGCGCGGTCGCCTCACAGCAAGAAGGTCCTGGGTTCGAACCCCGGGGTTGTCCAACCTGGGGGGTCGTCCTCTGTGTGGAGTTTGCATGTTTTCCCCGTGCTTGCGCGGGTTTCCTCCGGGTGCTCCGGTTTCCTCCCACAGTCCAAAGACATGCAGGTCAGGTGAATCGGCCGTACTAAATTGTCCCTAGGTGTGAATGTGTGGGCCCTGTGCTGGATTGGCGGCCTGTCCAGGGTGTCTCCCCGCCTGCCGCCCAATGACTGCTGGGATAGGCTCCAGCATCCCGCGTCTCTACGTAGGATAGGCGGTTTGGATAATGGATGGATGGGTGGACTTTGTTTTGTCACCGTCCAGTTGTTCGGTTACAATGAAACGTGTCTTCTGCATTTAACCCATGCTATTGTGTAGGAGCAGTGGGCAGCTGCAGCGCCCGGGGACCAACTCCAGTTTTTCTTTCCATTGCCTTGCTCAGGGGCACAGGCAGGACTACTAACCCTGGGGTCCGCGGCGGTGTAGCGGTCTAAGCATCGGCTTGGTGTCGACGCGCCTCGGTCTCGTCAGATCCGACTATGGCCGGACTCGATAAAGCAGCAATAATTGGCGACGCTGTCTTCGGGAGGGGGGCGGAGTCGGTTTGTGTTCGTCACATGAATGCGTCTGTGTCGGAAAAAGGTAGGGGCTAGTTCCCATCGATGCAGAGAACGGAAATGGAGTAGAGAACGGTCAACTGAGCATGCGCGAAATGCCTCTACCACGCCTCCACACGCCCCGCGTAGCATCCAGGCCCTAGGATTCTAGGAAGACCCGCCCCTACTCTGCGTCTGATTCGCTAACTTTAACCCTAACCTATCCGACCAACGGAGGCAACGAGTACTTGCGCATGCTCAGTTGACCGTTCTCTGCATCGATGGGAACCAGCCTCTACCGTCGGAAAAAGAAAGGCGACTCCTTCGAGACTTCCGGCCGAAGAGATGCAGTTGGCGAACGCATGCAGTACGCGGGTGGGAGTTTCAACTCAAATAGGGATCGATTGGCCAGTAAATTGGGAGAAAAAGGGGAAAATCAGAAATGAATTTAGAAAAGAAAAAAGAAGAAGAGTAGTAACTCTAACATGCATGTCTTTTTGGTGGTGGGAGGAAACCCACGCAGACACGGGGAGAACATGCAAACTCCACACAGAAGGGACCTGGGACGGCCTGGGGTTCGAACCCAGGTCCTTCTTGATGTGAGGCAATAGTGTTAACCACTGGGCCACCGTACCGCCCCCTTAAAACCCACCTTAAAATGTCCTCTTAAAATCAGACTACTTCAACCCTCACCAAAACTCCAGCACCTGACATCACTTCCGCCAATAGTATGCGCATCCTCAGTCCTCAGCTGGCGTCACACTGGGAAACTTTCACAACGCTGGTTGCTCGAAACTCAGCTGAAAGTAATTGCGCTTGACTTGCAGGGTGTAAAGCCATCAGCAAGGCGCTTAAAATGTGTTTGAAACTCACTAGTTCCAGACATTTCAACTTAGTTAAACTAGCTTTATGAAACAGCCAATCAAAATGCAAGGTTAGTACACCGGTTTTCACTTCAAGTTAATCGGCAGCAAACAAACGTGAGCTGGACGTAGTTTGTTCACATTGCAGTTAGACAGCAATCAGCTTGCTGTCTGCTTGCTAAAACATGACGAGTTGGTGACCGTTTTGCCAACATTTATTCTATTCTGTTAGCTAATGTTAGTTTTATGAAATCTGTCGCTGTTAGGGCCCTCATGACATGTCACTTCACACAAAGTGGAGATTCCTATGGGACCCAAAGTGGAGATTCCTATGGGACCCAAGGTGGAGATTCCTTTGGGACCCATAGAGCAAACTTGTTACAGGAGGAGGCAGAGATGCGGTCCTGGATGAGCAAGGCGTCATTAGTAGAATAAACAACAATGTCAGTGTGTTGTATGCAACTTTGATGGTTTTTGATTTGGATTGCGTAACTGTCAAACCAGAGGTGAAACTGCCATATATGCAGGTATTGCAGCTGCATTGGGGCCCGCAGCAGTTTAGGGCCCGCAGCCTCATGGACCCCTCTATAGCTGGCCACTATCGTATCAAAGATCTCAAGCACTGATTCTATGGTATATGGTGTGGACAAAAATGTGCAAAGTGTGCCTGCGTGTAGCAAAATCCACACAGAAGAGTTAGCTAGCTGGCGAAGTGTCAAGAGTCTGCACAGCGAGAAGCCCGGAGAGTACACCAATTATGTAAGTAGAACTTATTATTTATTTGACTAACAGTCAACCTACACAGTTGTGTTTTGTGTTTATAAGGCGTATGCACACACAAGAATAATGTTGTCAACGCAATGTGCGGGTGCACTGTCACCGATTATGTTTTCATCTGTGTCCAGGTGTGCTGTCATCAATGATGTTTTTTATGTTTTCATCTGTCACCAGGTGTGCTGTCACTGATTACGCTTTCATCTGTGTAAAGGTAAGCTGTCACGATTATGTTTTCATCTGTGTCGAGCTGCGTTGTCATGATTATGTTTTCATCTGTGTCAAGCTTTTGAGTCTCCTGGGTAGAGATGAAAGGACGGCATTGTAAGTGGGAGATAGGTGGTGTCGCAGACCTCCTTCTCTGTTGAGGGATGGTTTGTCCAATTTCACATAGATGGCTTCCTTCACCCCTCTTTCAAACCATCTATCTTCCCTGTCCAAAATGTGTACGTTGCTGTCCTCGAAGGAGTGTGTCTTCTCCTTTAGGTGTAGATAGACTGCTGAGTCTTGTCCTGAGGAGTTTGGTCTTCTGTGTTGGGCCATCCGTTTGTGTAGTGGTTGTTTGGTTTCTCCTATGTATAGGTCAGTGCAATCCTCATTGTATTGTACAGCATACACCAGATTGCTTTTTTGGGTGTGTGGTACACGGTCTTTGGGATGAACCAGTTTTTGTCGGCGTGTGTTGCTTGGATGCGGCGTTTGTTAAAAATTCTCCTGAGTTTCTCTGAGACCCCAGAAACATACGGGATGACTATGTTATTCCTTCTGTTCCTCTTCTCCTCATCGCTCATCCGGTTGGTCTTTCTGGAATGTGTTTGCGGTTCATCCCAAAGACCGTGTACCACACACCCAAAAAAGCAATCTGGTGAATGCCGTACAATGCAATGAGAATTGCACTGACCTATACATAGGAGAAACCAAACAACCACTACACAAACGGATGGCCCAACACAGAAGGCCAAACTCCTCAGGACAAGACTCAGCAGTCTATCTACACCTAAAGGAGAAGACACACTCCTTCCAGGACAGCAACGTACACATTTTGGACAGGGAAGATAGATGGTTTGAAAGAGGGGTGAAGGAAGCCATCTATGCGAAACTGGAACAACCATCCCTCAACAGAGGAGGAGGTCTGCGACACCACCTACCTCCCACTTACAATGCCGTCCTTTCATCTCTACCCAGGAGACTCAAAAGCTTAGCCTCCAAGAACAACAGTCGCTCACTAACGGCTCCAACAACTCAAGACCACTGAATGGAGCACTAACGAAGTCGACACTAACACATCCAACGACTGTCGTTGTTAAAAATCGGAACACAAAGAGCCATGGACATCAATAGCTCTGATAACGACTCCAAGAGGATAAATATCTGAGTCTCATCACCAGCCAGTCAGACTAGCTTGGTCTAGTCAGAAAGGCACGAACTGAGGAAGCCTCTTGGATGAGAGGTGAAACGTCTTCACGGATATATACCAAGTCCAGCTGCACTTGATTCAACTCCTTTGGATAACCATGACCTGGATGAATGAGAACATTCACAGACATGTCACCAATTACGTTTTCATCTGTGTCAAGGTACACTGTCACCAGTTATTTTTTAATCTGTTAAAGTGCTCCTGACACCAGATTTCGTTAAGTAGGCTAATCTATCACTATCTTGACCTCGCTATTATGCCTCCTCTTCCATAGTATGGCGGTCTCCTAGTAATCAATTCATTGCAGTGCATTTCACTGGTGCTGTACATTTTAAAGCTGTGTGCTTTCAATTCTTTTGTTCACCACTGCCATTATGTTATGTCTGATTGTGATGGACAGTCTGGGGCCTGCTTTGATCATCTTGCATTGAGACTTAGCACTGACTTGTTAAGCCGGTGCGCGCAATTTGCGGCTAGTTGCGTGAAAGTTCCACCGTGTAAAGCCAGCCTTGCAAGTAAACACTCCTCCCCTTTATACAATATGGACGTCTGTTTTAAGTCTTGTCATAGAGACAACTCAGCAGATCCACCTCTCCCTGGCTTTGGCGTGTCCTCTTGAGGTGTGGAACCAATTTATCTGTCCTGAGTTAATTGGCTCAGGACAGCTGGACCACACCTCAATCTACCACAGTGGCATGGTCCATCTAGTTTGTGACTTGGCTCTCCTATTCATCTGCTTAAAATTATGCTGCGTTCCAGGCAACTCAAAAAGTCGAAATTTCCACCATTTTAAAATGCAAAAGAACATCACTTGATGTCAGACTTCCAAATTATAAACTCGGGTGTAATTCAACAACCCTGACTTCGCTGAGAGGTGGTTATATGATGTCACATGAACATAGTGGCACGCAGGGATAAATACACTGTTAATTTTAAACATCTTAAAACAGTTTAAATGCATTGAGTCAAATTTCCTTCACGGCATGTTAATGAACCTGTTATGCTTGCAGAGACAAGTGTGTAACCTCACTGATTAATCACAAAACCTCGGCGTTACCTTAATGATGTTAACGTTTATATAGTGCTTTATCTTGATACCGAAAGCGCTTCACAGCGTGAAGGGGGGAAACTCGCCTCAACCACTACCAATGTGTAGCATCCACCTGGGTGATGCATGGCAGCTATTTTGTGCCAGAACACTCACCGCACATCAGCTTGAGGTGGAAAGGGAGGAATCACTGACCCGATTACATTGTGTGTGTGTGTGTGTGTGTGTGTGTGTGTGTGTGTGTGTGTGTGTAGGGGGGATGATTGGGTGGCCAGATGGAGAAATCCAGGTTGGAAATGTTGCTAGGACACAGGGTACACCGTACTCTTTGTGATAAGTGCCATGGGATCTTTCATGACCACAGTGAGTCAGGACCTCGGTTTAATGTTTCATCTGAAAGACACAATCCCCTACAACACTGTGTCCCCCGTCACTGTACTGGGACTTTTTTTTTAAAACTCGGACCAGAGGGAAGACTGCCCCCTACTGACCCACCAACACCACTTCCAGCAGCAACCTAAGTTTTCCCATCCAAGTACTAGCGAAGCCTATACCTGCTTCTCTTCCATCATTCACAGACCCAGGATACATGTTGGTATGGCTGCCGGCATATGCCAGCTTAGTTAGCAAGCATAACTTTTTAATGTAAAACAATGGATACAGAACAGCAGCGGCCTAAGCATAAACCAGTGGTGATTTCATACGTGGCGGGAGTGTCGGAACAGTTGAGACACGTATTTTCCAATCACCACGTCTCAGTTTCTTTCAAACCCAAAAACATACTGTGCCAGAAATTGGTCCACCCCAAAGATCGGGTCCCTGGGCACAGAGCAATATAGTGTATGCTGTTAAGGCCAAGAGGATTGCCGTGACTTGTACATTGAGGAAACTGAACAGAGGATGACAACACAGAAGAGCTAACATGTCAGGCCAGGACTCCACAGTCTACACCCATCAACAGGCCAGTGGCCACTCCTTCAAGGATGAGGATGTGCACATCATTGATAGGAAGGAACGCTGGTTTGAACGTGGTGTCAAAGAGGCCATCTATGTGAAGAGAGAACAACCATCGCTGAACCAAGGGGGGGGGTCTAAGAGTACACCTGTCGCCATCTTACAATGCTTTGATTGCAACTATTCCCCAATCCTCTGTGAATAGCACACGTGGCCATTGTAACTCTAGTTAATGGTCATGGCAATTTGCATATGAAACTGATCATCGGCTTTGGTCGTTATACCACTGTGTTGCTTGAGGGATACCTGCAGTCAGTTGAGACTGACAAAGTCTCTTGGATGAGTGATGAACGTTTTGTCCAGATGAACTGATTCACCTTCTGTGATTTCCTTACCTGGATTATTGAGCAGGCGTAATGACAATGGATAAGCCATCTTTCCGAACTGCAGACTGGGACACTTCTTGGTTGAAAGTGGCACAAATCAAGGTGGAACTTCCTACATTCCCGCTTTGTTTGGAACGCAGCATTACACTGAACCCACTTGACATGACATGCCCTCTTGGCTATGACATCGTTACCATTTAGGACTCTATGATGCCTGTTGGAAACTGCACTTGTAATTCGCTGTGGGCAAAAGTGTTGGCTAAATGCGTAATTATAAAGAGTATAAAGGTCCATCACCCAAAGACTTGGCTCACACTCACAGTCCTCCATAAACTAGTGATTGTGGAAAACCATACCGCAGGCGGTTGAAAAAGGCAGATATTGACAAACGTGCTGGGTAACTGTTAGCTCTCTTTTTGAATATCCTGATCTTGCTTGCCCGTCACATTGCTGCCCGGTAGAGGGCAGCACTCAGGTAGATATTACAGACAAACCCCTTCAGTGTCTGCTGTGGTGTCCAGTAGTCTTTGGTGCTCAGTGATGCGGGCAGTTTGTCCACAGTGATAAATGGAAGCAGTTCTCCCCATATTCCTGAGAGCCACCACTTGCACACATGCCATTCGACTCTCTACCCCGCTCCGCACCCCCGTTCTTCCTACGAACTGCACATTTGGGTGTGTCTCTATCGCTTGTCTAATCTGTCGGGTTGTTTGACGAAAGATTCATTTGGGCATGTTTTTCTCACCTCGATAACTTGACCCCCTGACCTCTCCCTGTTTCCTGCCTGTCTGACACCCGCATCCTCCCCGCCTCCCACCCCTACGAACCTGGGCCCGGCCTGTTAATTATGGATGTACGAGGCAGAAGAGAGAGGGTTCAGACAGGGGTTGTCAGAAACGTCAGGTTGGATTATGAGAGCTGCCTGGGAGGAGTGGAAGAGGAGGAGGCGGAGAAAGGGAGAGAAGGAAGAGAAACCAGTCAGAGAACACTGAGCCAAGTTGTGAAAAATTTGTTTCATTTTGCAGACGCAAGTTCCCTTTTATTACACCTCGCTGGCCCCTGTTTACACTTGTCGTTTTATGCGACTTTCATCCCGATTGCATCAGGAATCAGGAAAACTTTATTTGTCATTTTACTTCATGCACTTGCGTACATGAAATGAAACGAAATGCCGTTTCCCCCATCCCACAGCAGTACAACACAAAGACAAAACACACCCAAAAACTACAAGAACACGCATATATCAAAACGAAACAAACAAACAAATCACTGTCCAAGGGAACGAACGCCAGCCAGGATGACTGTCGGAACCGCCGGTCTGCATGGGTTAGCAGTTAGCTTAGCCCGCCCTGATTCCGCGTCCTGTCAGACGTTTCCTCCTCGGGCGCAGCTCCAGGCAGGGGCCGTGGTCCCCCGGGCCCACTGGACGAAGCAGACCAAGCTCTCCCAGCCAATCCAGCGCCAGCTCTCCCAGACAGACACCCTCGACACACCTCCCCACACCCCTCAAAACACCACAGTCAACACAGGGTGAGGCCACCGCCAGACCGCCCTCGGTGTTATTGGAGCTGCCAGTCGGCATGGGCTAGCAGTTAGCTTAGCCTGCCCCGCTCTCCCAGCCATCAAACGAAGACGAAACTTGGACGTGGACAGAGACACTGCATGGACGGTACTGGGTGAGGCCGCTGCAAACGTGAGGGAAGATTTTTTTTTTTTTTTGTGGATTTTCTACCCAATTGTATCCGGCCAATTACCCCACTCTTTCGAGACATCCCGGTCACTACTCCACCCCCCCCCCCCTCTGCTGATCTGGGGAGGGCTGCAGACTACCACATGCCTCCTCCCATACATGTGGAGTCGCCAGCCGCTTCTTTTCACCTGACAGTGAGGCGTTTCACCAGGGGGGACGTAGCGCGTGGGAGGATCACGCTGTCCCCCCTCCCTCTCCCGAACAGGCGCCCCGATCCACCTGAGGAGGCGCTAGTGCAGCGACCAGGACACATACCCACATCCGACTTCCCGCCTGCAGACACGGCCAATTGTGTCCGTAGGGACGCCCGACCAAGCTGGAGGTAACACGGGGATTCGAACTGGGATCCCCGTGTTGGTAGGCAACGGAAGAGACCGCTATGCTACCCGGACGCCCCGGTTTCATGTTTCTGTGTAACATTAAATCCTGTCAGCAAAACGACCTTAAAAGTTGTCTCTTTGAACGAAGCCTACTCTGTTACCCTCCTGAGGGAGGAGAACTGACAAACAGCTCTGTTTTACTCTGAGCTAGCTTGCTGCCACAGTGCCTTCTCAAGCCACCACAGAAACGTGGTTTAACCAGTTGGATTTAATTGCATCTTCAGTGCTTTTCAGACAGTGACACCTCAGGTGGTAGTGGAGACTTCACTCTTGTCAGTTTCGATTAGGGCACATTGGAACACTAAATGGCGGCACTAACAACGTAAGGCCGTGTGAAGTGAAGTCATGCTGGCAGCTAAATTGGCCAATTAAAGCACCTTTATTTGCATATCATAAAGAAACTCTACCCATCGCACATTTAGATTCAGAGAGCCACAGTACTTACTCTCAGGGTCGCGGGGATGCTGGAGCCTATCCCAGCAGCCATTGGGCGGCAAGCGGGTAGACACCCTGGACAGGCCACGAGACCCCCTCCTCCACCACCACCACACACACACACACACATACACCTATGGAGAATTTAGTACAGCCGATTCACCTGACCTACATGTCTTTGGACTGTGGGAGGAAACCGGAGCACCAGGAGGAAACCCACGCAGACACGGGGAGATCATGCAAACTCCACACAGAGGACAGCCAGGGACGACCCCCAAGGTTGGACTACCCCGGGGCTCGAACCCAGGGCCTTCTTGCCGTGAGGCGACCGCGCTAACCACTGCGCCAGGGTGCCGCCCAACATATCGCATGCAAATGTCAGTGATTCCCGAGGCGTTGGATGGTGCGTGTGTACAAGGATGGGTGAAGTGGAGAAGATGGCATCCTTTGGAACAAGCTTTATCTCTCCAAGTTGTTTAAAATTTGCCAGTTTAAATATGAAACGGGAATGATAATATATGTCTGAGAACTTGAGATATAAACGACTCCTCGTTGGGGGAAAAAAACCCCAAAAAGGGCTCTAGTCGTTTAGGTCAAGAACTTAACGCCCTGCAGCGTTTCCAAGACGGCACCTGAGTGAACCGTCCTCTCCTAGACAGCCTCTGTGTCACTCGCATTTAGACCTGCATTTTGATGCTGCTCGGTGTAACCAGCTCGCTGTCTGAGCACCCACAGGCATCGCAGCGGCAGGCATAAAGCAGAAAGGGAGCTGAGGACTACCAGCTCTGGCGGCACGGTGGCGCAGTGGTCAGCACGGTGGCCTCACAGCAAGATGGTCCTGGGTTCGAGCCCCGGGGTAGTCCAACCTTGGGTGTCGTCCCGGGTCGTCATCTGTGTGGAGTTTGTATGTTCTCCCCGTGTCTGTGTGGGTTTCCATACTAAATTGTCCCTGTGTGTGTGTGTGTTGGCCCTGTGATGGCCTGGTGGTCTGTCCTGGGTGTCTCCCCCCCTGCCGCCCAGTGACTTCTGGGATAGGCTCCAGCATCCCCACGCCCCTGAACGCAGGATAAGCGGTTCGGCTAATGGATGAATGGAAACGCTCCACGTTCATGGACTAAACTGTTCCCTGTTAGCACCGCCTGAGGAAGTCAAACACCACCACATTGCTGTGCTCTTTGTGCTAGTGCAGGAGTTTTTGGTGCCACAGCGCCTCCTGCTTGTTTGGGCTCGGGGGGGGGGGCAATACGTCAGCGTGCTCATACATCTGCAAAATAAATACTCCAATGAAGCACCGCCGCTGACATTTGCCTCAGCTCTTGACGCTGTGCAGCGAAGCTCAGCAAGCCTCACAAATGTGTTGATATTTTGCTTCACTATTAATTATTTATTGTTATCGTTTCTTAAATAATTTGCATCACCTCTGCAGCAGCATTTCATGCAAGCGCCAGTTCTATTTCTGCACTGATGGATTCAGCTGAGACGCCCAGAGACACCCAGCCTTCTAGTCCTGTACTGTGTCGCTTCTGAGCGTCTCTTATTGCACGTTTTACACGTTAACCAGAATGTACAATGTAACAAATACCGCGTGATGCACAGTGTAACGAATACCGCGTGATGTACAGTGTAACGAATACCGCGTGATGCACAATGTAACAAATACCATGTGATGTACAGTGTAATGGATGAATACTATGTGATGTACAGTGTAGTGAATACTATGTGATGTACAGTGTAATGGATGAATACTATGTGATGTACAGTGTAATGAATACTATGTGATGTACAGTGTAATGAATACCAATGATGTACAGTGTAGTGAATACTATGTGATGTACAGTGTATTGAATACTATATGATGTACAGTGTAGTGAATACTATATGGTTTACAGTGTAGTGAATACTATGTGATGTACAGTGTAGTTAATGCTGTATGGTGTAAAGTGTAGTGAATACTATATGGTTTACAGTGTAGTGAATACTATATGATGTACAGTTTAGTGAATACTATGTGGTGTACAGTGTAGTGAATACTATGTGATGTACAGTGTAGTGAATACTGTATGGTGTACAGTGTAGTGAATACTATGTGATGTACAGTGTAGTGAATACTATGTGGTGTACAGTGTAGTGAATACTATGTGATGTACAGTGTAGTGAATACTATGTGGTGTACAGTGTAGTGAATAACTGTATGGTGTACAGTGTAGTGAATACTATGTGGTGTACAGTGTAGTGAATACTATGTGATGTACAGTGTAGTGAATACTATGTGGTGTACAGTGTAGTGAATACTATGTGATGTGTGCCATCTCTTGTCATCACAACACACAGCACATAGCTCAACTGGGAACTTTCTGGAGTGCATGTTACCTGTTTTGTGCTATGTGAAGGCTGTCTGGCTGCCTGTCTTTGTCTTTCTGTCTGTCTGTCTGCCTGTCTTTGTCTTTCTTTCTGTCTGTCTGCCTGCCTGCCTGTCTGTCTCTCTTTCTGTCTGTCTGTCTTGCCTGTCTTTGTCTTTCTGTCTGTCTGTCTGTCTGTCTGTCTGTCTGTCTGTCTCTCTCTCTGTCTTTCTGTCTGTCTGCCTGCATGTCTGTCTTTCTTTCTGTCTGTCTGTCTTGCCTGTCTTTCTTTCTGTTCTTCTGTCTGTCTGTTATTGCCTGCCTGTCTTTCTGTCTCTCTGTCTGTCTGCCTGTGTGTCCGTCTTTTTGTCTGCCGGTTCTTCTGTCTGCCTGTCTTGCTTTCTGTCTGTCTGCCTGTCTTTCTTTCTGTCTGTCTCTCTCTCTGTCTTTCTGTCTGTCTGCCTGCCTGTCTGTCTTTCTTTCTGTCTGTCTGTCTTGCGTGTCTTTCTTTCTGTCTGTCTGTCTTGCCTGTCTTTCTTTCTGTTCTTCTGTCTGTCTGTTATTGCCTGCCTGTCTTTCTGTCTCTCTGTCTGTCTGCCTGTGTGTCCGTCTTTTTGTCTGCCGGTTCTTCTGTCTGTCTGTCTGTCTGTCTGTCTGTCTGTCTGTCTGTCTGTCTTTCTGCCTACCTGTGTCTGCCTGCCTGTCTGTTATTCTGTCTTCCTGTCTTTCTGTCTGTCTTTCTCTCTGTCTGTCCTGCCTGTGTGTCTGTCTTTTTGTCTGTCTATTCTTTTGTCCGCCTGTCTTTCTTTCCATCGGTCTGCCTGTCTGACTGCCCGTCTGCCTTTCTTTCTGTCTGTCTGCCTGTCTTTTTGCCTGCCCATCTGTGTGTCTGTCTGTCTGCCTGTCTTTGTCTTTCTGTCTGTCTGTCTGCCTGTCTTTGTCTTTCTGTCTGTCTGCCTGTCTTTCTTTCTGTCTGTCTCTCTCTCTGTCTTTCTGTCTGTCTGCCTGCCTGTCTGTCTGCCTGTCTTTTTGCCTGCCCATCTGTGTGTCTGTCTGTCTTTGTCTTTCTGTCTGTCTGCCTGCCTGTCTGTCTTTCTTTCTGTCTGTCTTGCCTGTCTTTGTCTTTCTGTCTGTCTGTCTGTCTGTCTGTCTGTCTGTCTGTCTGTCTGTCTGTCTGTCTTTCTGCCTACCTGTGTCTGCCTGCCTGTCTGTTATTCTGTCTTCCTGTCTTTCTGTCTGTCTTTCTCTCTGTCTGTCCTGCCTGTGTGTCTGTCTTTTTGTCTGTCTATTCTTTTGTCCGCCTGTCTTTCTTTCCATCTGTCTGCCTGTCTGACTGCCCGTCTGCCTTTCTTTCTGTCTGTCTGTCTGCCTGTCTTTTTGCCTGCCCATCTGTGTGTCTGTCTGTCTGCCTGTCTGTCCATTATTGTCTGCCTGTCTTTTTGTCTGTGCCTGCCTGTGTGTCTTTTATTCCGTCTGCCTGTCTTTCTGTCTGTCTGCCTGTGTGTCTGTCTTTTTGTCTGTCTGTTCTTCTGTCTGCCTCTCTGTCTGTCTTTCTTTCTTTCAGTCTGTCTGCCCGTCTGTCTGTTTGTCTGCCTGTCTGTCCGTCTTTCTTTGTGTGCCTGTTGTCTGTCTGTCTGTCTGTCTGTTATTGTCCGCCTGTCTCTCTGTCTCTGTCTGTCTGCCTGTGTGTCTGTCTCTGTTCTTCTGTCTTCCTGTCTTCCTGTCTGTCTTTTGTCTGTCGGTTCTTCTGTTTGTCTGTCTGTCTGTCTGTCTTTCTGCCTGCCTGCCTGTCTGTTATTTGGTCTGCCTGTCTTTCTATGTGTCTGTCTGTCTGTCTGCCTGTGTGTCTGTCTTTTTGTCTGTCTGTTCTTCTGTCTGTCTGCTTGCTTGTCTGTCTGTCTGCCTGTCTGTCTGCCTGCCGCCCATCTGTCTGTCTGCCTGTCTTTCTGACTGTTCTTCTGTCTGTCTATTTGTCTGTCTGTTATTGTCTGCCTGTCTTTCTGTCTCTCTGTCTGTGTGCCTGCTTGCTCATCTGTCTGTCTGGCTGTCTGCCTGTCTGACTGTCCTCACCAGACAAAGTGCCGTGGTGTCCCTCCCTTGGTGGAGAAGTAATGAGTTCAGCGGTTCACTTGGTCCTGAATTTTGGAGAACAAGAAGAGCTCAACTGATGGTTTCTGCTGTTCCACTTTATTATTTTCTTTTTCTACCACCTGTCTCTTGTTTCTATCACTTGTCTCTTGTTTCTATCACTTGTGTCTTGTTTCTATCACTTGTCTCTTGTTTCTATCACTTGTCTCTCGTTTCTATCACTGTCTCTCGTTTCTATCACTTGTCTCTCGTTTCTATCACTTGTCTTGCCTTTATGTATTTTTTTTCTTGGTTTTTTGTTTTTGAACCAATGTCCAAGAAGTCTGTCTGTCATTTAATGTAGGACATAACAGGACTGCAGTAACCCGATCATGAACACTTGCAACATGCAATAGCTGATAAACGTAGGGTGGATTTTTTTTGCTAATTCAGTCGCTGAAGACATAATTGAAGGAGGACAGGGCAGTTTGTTTGATGTACAATGTCCACATTTACCCAAGAAAGTCTTCTTTTTTAAAATTTATTATTTATTTCTGATTTTTCCCTTTTTCTCCCAATTTAGTGGCCAATCACTCCCTATTCTGATTCAAACACCCACCCTCGTACTGCATGTGTTCGCCAACTGCATCTCTCCGGCCGGCAGTCTCGATGGAGTCGCCTCGCCACTCTCGTGACAATGTGAATCCAGGCCGAACCGCTGCTTTTTCCGACACACCCAGAGACGCATTCATGTGATGAACACAAGCCGACTCCGCCCCCCTCCTGAAGACAGCGTGGCCAATGATTGCTGCTTCATCGAGTCCGGCCATAGTCGGATCTGACGACACCAGGGCGCAAACCCCGGTCCCCAGTGGGCAACCGCATCGACACAAAGCCGATGCTTAGACCGCTACACCACCGCAGACCCTCCAGGCAAGTCTTCTTATGTATATATGTCTTTTCTACAGAGTCAAAGCTGGGTGCACCGGTGCAGTCCCGGTGGCACCAGGTTACTGCTGGTCTCTGAATGGTTTCCTTGAGCACATGGCAGTTAAATGCCTCGTGGAAGAGCAACTTGAAGCGTATTTGATGATGTAGGGGGCGGTGTTTTAAAACGAGCTAACTAGTCTGCAGAATTACTACTGAAGAAAGGGGAACGCGTTAGATCACAGGCTGTCCATTCTGCTGCGATAACCAAGAAACAATCTGTACCAACGGCAGTTTTATTTCAGGTGTGCTTTCATTTGGAAAACCCGTAACTACCGCTCATTGATACGCCATATCCGGGTGGGAGGTTCTGCACGCAACAGAATCACCCACAACATAGCAAACGGTACTTTCTGTAAAGAACACAGACATATCATGTAACATTACTTGTGTTTTTATTCAAACCCAAAACCACAATTTTCAGGAATATAATCATGGTAGATGGCCTCACAGCAAGAAGGTCCTGGGTTCGAGCCCCGGGGTAGTCCAACCTTGGGGGTCGTCCTGGGTCGTCCTCTGTGTGGAGTTTACATGTTCTCCCCATGTCTGCGTGGGTTTTCTCCGGGTGCTCCGGTTTCCTCCCACTGTCCAAAGACATGTAGGTCAGGTGACTCGGCCGTAAAAAATTGTCCCTAGGTATGAATGTGTGTGTGTGCGTTAGATATACGAGTGGTTATTACTGGTAATAACGAGTGGTTATTACTGAGTAATAAATGTAGAGTAAAATGGTGGATTTTCTCCAGTTTGCGTCCTTGATATTATGTGCTGTTGATTAATATCTACATTAAACACCAGCAAGGCCGTCCAGGTAGCGTAGCGGTGTATTCTGTAGCCTACCAACACGGGGATTGTCGGATCGAGTCCCCATGTTGACTCTGGCTTGGTCAGACGTCCCTACAGACACAAATGGCTGTGTCTGCGCGTGGGAAGCCGAGTGTAGGTATGTGTCCTGGTCGCTGCGCTAGCGCCTCCTCTGGTCGGTCGGGCGCCTGTCCGAAGAGGAGGGGGAACTGGGGGGAATAGCGTAATCCTCCCACGTGCTACGTTCCCCTGGCGAAACTCCTCTTTGTCAGGTGAAAAGAAGCGGCTGGTGACTCCACATGTGTCGGAGGAGGCGTGTGGTAGTCTGCAGCCCTCCCCGGATCACTAGAGGGGGGTTGGAGCAGCGACCGGGAACAGCTTGGAAGAGTGGGGTAATTGGCCGGATACAAGTGGGGAGAGAAAAAAAGGGGGGGGACCCCACTACTTGCATAAATTCACCAATCACATTGTTCCAAACACAAGTATCTTGAATCTTCTCTACCACAAGGATAAATAGTAATTAGTAGCTTCTAAACTTGAATAGAAGGTGAACGTCACAGTTCAGTTACATCTACACTGCTTGGCATCCTCCTCAACATATTCTTCATAAATTTTACAATTCCATTATTATCCTCTTTCAGTGTTGTGTTGTGTAAAATGTGTACACACAACATCCATTGCACGTTGTCTGTCTTGGGAGAGAGATCCCTCCTCTGTTGCTCCCCCTGAGGTTTCCTCCTATGTTTTCCTCCCTGTTAAAGGGAGAAAAAATAGGGAGTTGTTCCTTATCCGATGCGAGGGTCCAAGGACAGGATGCTGTGTTGCTGTAAAGCCCCTTGAGGCAAATTTGTAATTTGTGATATTGGGCTGTAGAAATGAAACTGACCTGACTTGACTCGTAACGTTATTGAGTTATTGGGTTAGCAAAGAAACTCTTCAGCTACTTAAATCTTACATCGTGAAATTAATTGTTCACTCTCACGATGTCAAGCTGAAATGTCCTGTCTTATTTAACCGCCAGGCATTTTCTAATCTATTGATTTTCTCTGTTTGAAGCAAGACATGAATTGCTCCGGCGAGTAGGTCGATATTTGTGTGTTAACGTCCATCTACATACACCTGTATGCAACATGTACTGTGTGTATGTGTACACATTTGTGCTCAGGTGTGCATGTTTGTACATGAATGCGTCAGTGCGCGTGCGTTTTTAGATTTGCTTGTTTGCATTCATGTGTGTGTGTTTGTGGCCACAAGGCCCGCCCCCCACCCACCCACCCCTACAACCCATCCACCGCCACAGACAGCCCTGCTTAATCCCCCCACGTCAGTGATGCTGGGGGTACTTCATGGTGAAATACTGCCAACTGGTACCCCCAGCACACACACACACACACACACACACACACACACACACACACACACACACACACACACACACACACACACACACACACACACACACACACACGTGCACTAATAAGTAATTTAATTTAGGAGTATGATTTACATCTCTGGGTTTAGAGTATTTTAATACAATTCAATTTAGGAGTATGATTTACATCTCTGGGTTTAGAGTATTTTGATACCATTTGTAATCATTTACAAAGTTGAGCAGGCAAATGGATAATCCTGAAATGTATTACGCAGAGGTACGTCTCCAACTGTGGCCCTCTATGAAGAAGGATGAGAAAAGGCGAATGGAATGGTTTCCTTCTCTGACTCAAAGGGCTCAGCTCTCCGAGTCCCTCTCTGTAACTAACGACACCGTAGCACTAATTTCCTGTAGGTTTTCGGTTGGCCTCGACACTAATGGATCCCACTGTGTAGCTCGGAAACATCCATCCTCTTTAATCTGTTGCTATGTTTGGCGCTCTCCTTGTGGCCTTGGGGATTGACGTGCTGCGGTTCCTGTCTTTCGGCGAGCGCAGGGTGAGAAGAGGAAATTCTGTCCAGAACATGTGCATCGTTGTGGGAGGGGGAAAAAAAACAAAAAAGGTTTTCCTCTTGCTTTCACGTTTTCTCTTATTCAACAGCAGCACCCTCCTGACCTCCTCGCCGACATGGACAAACAAACCTCCCGCGTTTCTCCCCCTCCCACACCTCCCTACATATCCACCTCAAACAGACATACATAAATAGAGGACACTACAGATTTTTTTAAGTTTTATATTTCTTATAGCAAATGAAAGGTAACCACAGAGTAGGAACAACAATGCTGTCAGATCTCCTACCGATGTGCAAACCCGGATGGGTTTTTAAAGATGGTGCTTACTTGGTTTGACATATCATGAGTTGTTGTTGTTGGTTTTTTAGACACCCCCCCTTTTTCTCCCCAATTGTGCCCGTGCAATTACCCCACTCTTCCGAGCCCACCCGGTCGCTGCTCCACCCCCTCTACTGATCCGGGGAGGGCTGCAGACTACCACATTCCTCCTCCAATACATATGGAGTCGCCAGCCGCTTCTTTACACCTGACAGTGAGGAGTTTGCAATGAGAGCAAGTTAGAAGTGAGAAAGAAAAAATACCTTGTCAACTGAAGAGTGCTCTTCAGCGTTTACAACTCTGAGATGAATTTTTTGTCAATAATGTCTTTAATGTGATAACATAAACGGGTTGTTAAGGCAGAGGCGGCCCGGTGGCGCAGTGGTTAGCGCGTTCGCCTCACTGCAAGAAGGTCCTGGGTTCGATCCCCGGGGTAGTCCAACCGTGGGGGTTGTCCCGGGTTGTCCTCTGTGTGAGGTTTGCATATTCTCCCCGTGTCTGCGTGGGTTTCCTCCAGGTGCTCCGGTTTCCTCCCATAATCCAAAGACATGTAGATCAGGTGAATCAGCCGTACTAAATTGTCTCTAGATGTGAATGTGTCGGCCCTGTAATGGTCAGGCGACCTGTCCAGGGTGTCTCCCGGCCTGCTGCCCAATGACTGCTGGGATAGGATCCAGCATCCCCTGACCCCAATTGGAATAAGCGGCTTGGATAACAGAATAACGGATCTATAATATATATATATATACAAAACCCAGCCACTGAGGACAAGCCAGTGCATCCTTAGTGCCGGTCCCAAGCCCGGACAAATGTTGAGGGTTGCGTCAGGAAGGGCATCCGGCGTAAAATCTTTGCCAAATCAAATATGTGGATCATAAATAAGATTTACATACCGGATTGGTCGAGGCCCAGGTTACCAACAACCGCCACCGGTACTGTTAACCAGCAGGGTGTCGGTGGAAACTATGCTACTGTTGGGCGAAGGAGAAGGAGAGGGGGAAAGCATGTCCAGAGGCAGCTAGAGAGGAGGAAGGGTAGGCATGTGGAGGTGAGAGTTGGAACTTTGAATGTTGGCACTATGACTGGTAAAGGGAGAGAGCTGGCTGACATGATGGAAAGAAGAAAGGTAGGCATACTGTGTGTGCAAGAGACCAGGTGGAAGGGGAGTAAGGCCAGGAGTATCGGAGGTGGGTTCAAACTCTTCTACCATGGTGTGAATGGGAGGAGAAACGGGGTAGGGGTAATTCTGAAGGAAGAGTATGTCAAGAGCGTGCTGGAGGTGAAGAGAGTGTCAGACAGAGTGATGAGTATGAAGCTGGAAATTGAAGGTTTATTGCTGAATGTTATCAGCGCATATGCCCTGCAGGCTGGGTGTGAGATGGATTCTGGAGTGAGTTGGACGACGTGGTGGAGTGGACCCAAGGAGGAGAGAGTGGTGATTGGAGCGGACTTCAGTGGACATGTTGGTGAAGGGAACAGAGGTGATGAGGAGGTGATGGGAAGGTATGGAGTCAAGGAGAGAAATGTGGAAGGACAGATGGTGGTCGATTTTGCGAAAAGGATGGAAATGGCTGTGGTGAATACATATTTCAAGAAGAGGGAGGAACACAGGGTGACGTACAAGAGTGGAGGAAAGTGCACACAGGTGGACTATATCTTATGTAGAAGACGCCATCTAAAAGGGATTGGAGACTACAAGGTGGTGACAGGGGAGAACGTAGCTAGGCAGCATCGGATGGTGGTCTGGAGGATGACTTTGGAGACCAAGAAGAGGAAGCGAGTGAAGGCAGAACCAAGAATCAAATGGTGGAAGTTGAAGAAGGAAGACTGTTGTGTGGAGTTCAGGCACGAGGTAAGACAGGCACTGGGTGGTAGTGAAGAGTAGCCGGATGGCTGGGCAACCACGGCAGAAATAGTGAGGGAGACAGCTAGGAAGGTACTTGGTGTGTCATGAGGACAGTGGAAGGAAGACAAGGAGACTTGGTGGTGGAATGAGGAAGTACAACAAATTATACAGAGGAAAAGGTTGGCAAAGAAGAAGTGGGATAGTAAGAGAGATGAAGAAAGTAGACAGGAGTACAAGGAGATGCGACATAAAGCAAAGAGAGAGGTGGCAAAGGCAAAGGAAAAGGCGTATGGTGAGTTGTATGACAGGTTAGACACTAAGGAAGGAGAAAAGGACTTGTACCGATTGGCTAGACAGAGGGACCAAGCTGCAAAGGATGTGCAGCAGGTTAGGGCGATCAAGGATAGAGATGGAAATGTGCTGACAAGCGAGGAGAGTGTGCTGAGAAGGTGGAAGGAGTACTTTGAGGGGCTGATGAATGAAGAAAATGAGAGAGAGAGAGAAGGTTGGATGATGTAGGGATAGTGAATCAGGAAGTTCAGCGAATTAACAAGGAGGAAGTGAGGGCAGCTATGAAGTGGTTGAAGAGTGGAAAGGCAGTTGGTCCTGATGACATACCTGTGGAGGCATGGAGGTGTTTAGGAGAGATGGCAGTGGGGTTTCTAACTAGATTGTTTAACACAATCCTGGAAAGTGAGAGGATGCCTGAGGAGTGGAGAAGAAGCATACTGGTACCGATTTTCAAGAATAAAAGTGATGTGCAGAACTGTAACAACTACAGAGGTATAAAGTTGATCAGCCACAGCATGAAGATTTGGGAAAGAGTAATAGAAGCTAGGTTAAGAGGAGAGGTGACGATCAGCGAGCAGCAGTATGGTTTCCTGCCATGAAAGAGCACCACAGATGTGATGTTTGCTTTGAGAATGTTGATGGAGAAGTATAGAGAAGGTCAGAAGGAGTTACGTTGTGTCTTTGTAGATTTAGAGAAAGCATATGACAGGGTGCCGAGAGAGGAGCTGTGGTATTGTATGAGGAAGTCGGGAGTTACAGAGGAGTATGTAGGAGTGGTGCAGGATATGTATGAGGGCCGTGTGACGATGGTGAGGTGGGTGGTTGGAATGACAGATGGGTTCAAGGTGGAGGTGGGATTACATCAAGGATCGGCTCTGAGCCCTTTCTTGTTTGCAATGGTGATGGACAGGTTGACGGACGAGATCAGGCAGGAGTCTCCATGGACGATGATGTTCGCGGATGACATTGTGATCTGTAGTGAGAGTAGGGAGCAGGTTGAGGAGAGCCTGGAGAGGTGGAGGTATGCACTGGAGAGAAGAGGAATGAAAGTCAGTAGGAGCAAGATGGAATACCTATGCATGAATGAGAGGGAGGACAGTGGAATGGTGATGATGCAAGGAGTGGGGGTAACAAAGGCATTTGAGTTTAAATACTTGGGGTCATCTGTTCAAAGTAACGGGGAGTACAGTAGACAGGTGAAGAAGAGAGTGCAGGCAGGGTGGAGTGGGTGGAGAAGTGTGTCAGGAGTGATTTGCGACAGAAGGGTACCAGCAAGAGTTAAAGGGAAGGTTTACAAGATGGTGGTGAGACCAGCTATGTTATATGGTTTGGAGACAGTGGCACTGACGAAAAGACAGGAGGTGGAGCTGGAGGTGGCAGAGTTGAAGATGATAAGATTTTCATTGGGAGTGATGAAGAAGGACAGGATTAGGAACGATTTTCTTAGAGGGACCGCTCAGGTTGGACGGTTTGGAGACAAAGGAAGAGAGGCAAGATTGAGATGGCTTGGACATGTGTGGAGGAGAGATGCTGGGTATATTGGGAGAAGGATGCTGAATATGGAGCTGCCAGGGAAGAGGAGAAGAGGAAGGCCAAAGAGGAGGTTTATGGATGTGGTGAGGGAGGACATGCAGGTGGCTGGTGTGACAGAGGAAGATGCTGAGGACAGGAAGAGATGGAAACGGATGATCCGCTGTGGCGACCCCTAACGAGAGCAGCCGAAAGTAGTAGTAGTAGTAGTAGTAGTAGTAGTAGTTAGTAGCAGTAGTAGTAGTGGTGTGTGTGTGTGTGTGTGTATGTGTGTGTGTGTGTGTGTGTGTGTGTGTGTGTGTGTGTGTGTGTGTGTGTGTGTGTGTGTGTACTGAACCAAACTAGCAGACTATTAAAGTCAGAGGTTTTCAAACTGTGGGTCACGGGATAACCACAAGAAACCAATTTTGTTTGCAGAGAAAAAGGTGCATTCATTATCAATTATCGGTAATTAATGATAAATCTACTATTAATGTTTAGGACGTTTGACAGAAGTGATCTTATATATTCTGTTAAACTTGTATTTTTCCACTCCAAGTGGAGAGCACCTGACCACAGCCTCGTGATGTCATCACATTCTACAACTCGCATTCTAGAACACTGCTGTATGGATGAGTGACAGTTGACCGGTAACCTTCATTTGGTGATTCTTCCACTTGCTGAAAGGAGCCTAACTGTGTTGCTGAAGACAAAACTACTTTTAAACTGCTTGTTTTGAACTGTTAATTAATTGATAACAACCAGAAACAAAATGGCTTGTTTCGACTGCTGCATTTGCTGGCCTTGCTTTCGTCGAAAGGTTTGTTTCAAAGCCTCCCTACTTTGGGAACCGCACATTTGAACAACACCGACAGCTCCACCTGCAGTAGCTGTGTACACACTTTGGTTTCAAAAACATTTCTTTTTCTAACTTGCAGAAAAGCGGGGTTGACCCTAAACCACATGTGCCAAAGGAGGAGAGACCTCGCTCAGTCTCGCACAGCAGGTATTTAAA
Organism: Lampris incognitus; assembly: GCF_029633865.1. Lineage (NCBI taxonomy): Eukaryota > Metazoa > Chordata > Actinopteri > Lampriformes > Lampridae > Lampris > Lampris incognitus. Next base: position 33,833,809 of record NC_079227.1, on the reverse strand, counting down.
ACCCTCTCGACTAAATGTCTTGTCTGAGACGTCTTCGTTATATTAGTAAAATACGTTCTTCCTGAGGGCCCCAGTAGGAGTCTCTAGTCCTCCCTGCGGTTCAGCTCTCTGGAGGACTGACTACCAGTAGAAGTGAGTCAGGTGGGCGCCCGGGTAGTGTAGTGGTCTATTCCATTGACCAACACGGGGATCGCCGGTTCGAATCCCCCTACAGACACAATTGCCCGTGTCTGCAGTTGGGAAGCCGGGCGTGGGTGTGTGTCCTGGTCGCTGCACTTGCACCTCCTCTGGTTGATCGGGATGCCTGTTTGGGGGGGGGGGGGAACTGGGGGGAATAGCGTGATCCTCCCAAGCGCTACATCCCCCTGGTGAAACTCCTCACTGTCAGGTGAAAAGAAGCGGCTGGCGACTCCACATGTATGGGAGGAGGCATGTGGTAGTCTGCAGCCCTCCCCGGATCAGAAGAGGGGGTGGAGCAGCGACCGGGACAGCCAGGAAGAGTGGGGTAATTTGGCCGAATACAATGTGGGGGGGGGGGGGTGAGTCTGGTGTATCTGTAGTAGGGCTGGGTGATATGGACCAAAGTTTATATGGGGGTATTTTAGGCTGAATGGTGATACACGATATGTATCTGGGTATTTTCTACGACGTGGGTAAATGTCCAGTTGTAAGTCAAAGCCACATGTGAGATGTAAACACTTTCATTAAAACGGATCGAAATAAAATGCAAAGACAGGGTTTCCTTCCCTGTTTTACAATATACAGCTGCACAATACATCAACATGTCGATGAAAAATCATCTAAAATAAACAACCTACATTAAATAAAAACAGGCCTGTTTTTAAAGTTTAAAAACTTTGTGGGGAAAAAAAAGATACTGACCTGCCGCTCCCCGAGTTCTCCTAAAATTGCATATATTTGCATTTAAAATGAGATTTAGATCAATTGTACAGAAAAGTGCCAATCTCTTAGACATGCTGTCCTGATTTCTGTTTGGTTGGAGAGAGGGGGGTGTCTATATTTTAAGCGCATGGTCTAAGAATCGATTTGTGCTAGTTTAGCAGCGGCGGATAATCTGAACACAAAGTAAGGCGCCTGGTTCACAGTGGGGGTACTGAGTCTCCTAACTTATCATGACGTGTGTTTTGGGCATACCATGAAATAAACCAATCAGAGGGTCACTTCCCATGAGCACCTTGGTGGATTACTATTATAAAGGTGGATTTGCCAAGTAGCAGCAAAGGTGTGCCTGCCTATGTAGGCGCGTATTACTGTCTTAATAATGCGCTAGAACAACCAAGGCCGCCATTCTAACGGTTTTGGACTTTCAAAGTTGAATAATTTTGCGAGGAAAAAAAAGATACAGACCTGCCGCTCCACGAGTGCTCCTAAAATTGCACATATTTGCATTAAAATGAGTTTGAGATCAATTGCACAAAAAAAGCTTATGATATAAGATCTACCTAAAATGACCATGAGCGGTCAAAATGACCACTCGTAATTTGCGTGTGATCGTGTGCGTCATGTCACTGTTTATGACGTGTTTTGGTTGCGTCATTTCCTTTTGTAAAGTTCACTGCTCTGTCCTACAAAAAACAAAAACTAGCATCCTCCAGTGCAGAGAAATAGTCTACATTTTATTTCTGATTATTTCCAACGTGTCTGGGTACAGACGCCGTTACAGACGCGCCGTGACTACCACCGAGGCGTTGCAGTATTTACAGGCGCTGGACAGCGGCCATTTAAATTGTTTAAACATTTTAAAGTTGTTAAAATGTTGATTTTGGTGTCAATTGTTTCCTAACAGACATACTAACATATGTAATGCATCAATATCTCAGTTAGGTGTTTATCTTAACAGAATATAGAGTTTAAAAACCGGCGGTCATTTTGACCGCCCATGGTCGTTTTAGGTAGGAGTGAAATCCCGGTCGTTCTGGTGTTAAGAAACGGGTCACGTATTTTGACACAACAACAAACTGTATCGATATAAACGGTATTGTTTCATCCTATATCTTGTTTAAAAATATATTGATATAAGGTAAAAAGTCCATGTAGCGCCCAGCCCTCATCCGTAGGAACTAGAAAAGACAAATAAATGTCTCTTTACCACCAGTGTCCACACCAATAAGACCTCCAAAGATAAACCTGAGGTCCTAAACACTGCGGCTGCCCATACCCCTCCGGTCCAGCTGCCTAAAGAGAGTGAAAAAAAGCAGAAAGCCAAGAAGAAGCCTTGGTGGAGCCGTTGGTGGCCTTCTTGTGTTCGTAAGGTGCACTGTGCTGCTAGAAAACATGATCAGAAGATGAACATTAACCAGGTTCGAGCTCTGAGACTGTAAACATCAACACCTCAAAAGTGCCATTTGCAGTCTCTTACTGTCTTTATTTGTCCTTTTTCTGGTATCTCTGCAACATTCCCCATGTGTATGTCTCTCCTTACGACAGGAAAAGAAGGTGACCGATGACAAAAAGTTGGAGGATGAAGGAGGTCAGATTGTCCCCACCCTCACCGAGGAGCAGCTCGACTGTCTCAGGTAAGACCTGGAAATGGCATTTGTACACATGCACATGTGCATGTTTGTGTATATGTGCACACACCTTTACACGTGTGAATCTTATACACAACTGTGTCATGTCATGTGATGCTTTATACCACTGAATTTATTCATTTATACATTTATTTGTCCAGGGAGCTGAGGAGCCTGGTCGATGCCCCGTCGGAGGAAATTGCAAACCACGAACAAGTAAAGATGACATGAAATGGGGGCGGGGGGGGGGGGGCAAGTGTTTCTGTGCAAACTTGTACCCAAACTTTACGCCTGGGCACTTCAACATTTTAACAGTGATTATCAGTTTGTTTTAAAGGGTGAATGTGAATCTTGCCTCTCGTCTCAGAACCAAGACGCCGTCCAACCGCTGAATCAGGAGGAGCCGACTCGCCCTCCTGTCTGCCCTCCTTCTGCCACAGGTTTGAGACTAACACTTCAACACTTAGCCTATGTGCTAATTTAGAGAAATGATATACATTACACAGACAATGAATGGTGTGTACATTTACACCTTCATACCTGCAGAGGTGTCACTTGAGGGGTGTCTGGGTGGTGTAGCGGTCTATTCCGTTGCCTACTAACATGGGGATCCCCGGTTTGAATCCCCGTGTTGTCACTGGCTTGGTCGGACGTCCCTACAAACACAACTGGCCGTGTCTGCGGGTGGGAAGCCAGATGTGGGTATGTGTCCTGGTTGCTGCAGTAGCTCCTCCTCTGCTCAGTCGGGGCATCTGTTCAGGGGGAAGGGGGAACTGGGGGGAATAGCGTGATCCTCCCACACGTTACGTCCCCCTGGTGAAACTCCTCACTGTCAGGTGAAAAGAAGCAGCTGGCGACTCCACATGTATCAGAGGAGGCATGTGGTAGTCTGCAGCCCTCCCCGGATCAGCAGAGGGGGTGGAGCAGAGACCGGGATGGCTTGGAAGAGTGGAGTAAATGGGTGGGTACAATTTGTGAGAAAAAGGGAGGAGGGGGGGGGAACTTAGAATATGTTGACACTTGAAGTATAGGGATGTGTATGTAGAGGAATATATAAATCTCATCAAAACACATTTATGGACAAATGCCCAAACTCACTTGTTTTACCTGATGTCCGTTTGTTGTCCAGTCACTGACAGAAGCCAGCAGACAGAGGAGGAGAGAGATGGCAGCAATGCTTTGGTGAGGACAGAGAGAGAGACAGAAGGTGTGTTCTGGTGTCTCTGCAACAGTGCCTCGTGTGGATGTCTCTCCTTACGACAGAAAAAGGTGACTGATGAAGAAAAGTTGGAGGATGAGGGAGGTCAGATTGTCCCCACCCTCACCGAGGAGCAGCTCGACTGTCTCGGGTAAGACCTGGAAATGACACTTGTACACATGCATGTCTGTGTATATGTGCACTGGACTTTACACATGTGCATCTTACATACAACTGTGTTATGTCATGTGATGCTTTGTACTACTGAATTGTTCACCATCTGTAGAAGTTTGATTTCTGCTTTTTTTTCCTTTTTACTCACTTTTCTCTTTCTGTCTTTGTTTTAGACTTCCAAATTTTGCACAGACGTGTTATATGAATTCAGGCCTTCAAAGTCTCCTGATATTGAAAACCTTCAATCGGGAGATTGATCTGCAGCGTAAGGTTTGGAGCTCTGTCAACAGCTCTAGACTCATCAGGTACACACACATATACACACACACACACACACACACACACACACACACACACAAAATAACACACTCGTGTACTTCTATCTATGTGAGGACCCTTCATTGACTACATTAATTCTCTTGTCCTTAACCCTAGCCTTAACCTAATCCTAATTCCAACTACTACCACCACTACTACTACTACTACTACTTTCGGCTGCTCCCGTTAGGGGTCGCCACAGCAGATCATCCGTTTCCATCTCTTGCTGTCCTCTGCATCTTCCTCTGTCACACCAGCCACCTGCATGTCCTCCCTCACCACATCCATAAACCTCCTCTTTGGCCTTCCTCCTCTCCTCTTCCCTGGCAGCTCCATATTCAGCATCCTTCCCCCAATATACCCAGCATCTCTCCTCCACACATGTCCAAGCCATCTCAATCTTGCCTCTCTTGCTTTGTCTCCAAACCGTCCAACCTGAGCTGTCCCTCTAATATATTCATTCCTAATCCTGTCCTTCTTCATCACTCCCAATGAAAATCTTAGCATCTTCAACTCTGCCACCTCCAGCTCCACCTCCTGTCTTTTCATCAGCGCCACTGCCTCCAAACCATATAACATAGCTCAGGGGTGGCTAACCATGTACCACAGAGAGCCATATGTATGCAGATTTTAATTCCAGCCGGACTCCACACCAGGTGATTTCACTTCTTAGCAACCCTTCAACCGAAGAGGAAGAATGTATCAGTGAAATCACCTGGTGTGGAGTCGCATTGGAATTAAAACCGGCACACACATGGCTCTCCATGGTACATGGTTAGCTACTGCTGCCATAGCTGGTCTCACAACCATCTTGTAAACCTTCCCTTTAACTCTTGCTGGTACCCTTCTGTCACAAATCAGTCCTGGCACTCTTCTCCACCCACTCCAACCTGCCTGAACTCTCTTCTTCACCTCTCTCCTGCACTCCCCATTACTTTGGACAGTCGATCCCAAGTATTTCAACTCATCCACCTTCGTCACCTCTACTCCTTGCGTCCTGACCATTCCACTGTCCTCCCTCTCATTCACCCATATGTATTCCATCTTGCTCCTACTGACTTTCATTCCTCTTCCCTCCAGTGCATACCTCCACCTCTCCAGGCTCTCCTCAACCTGCACTCTATTCTCACTACAGATCACAATGTCATCTGCAAACATCATAATCCTAATTCCAACCCTCACCCCAAAATAGAAGGACAAAAATATAGGACCAGCCAAAATGTCCTCACTCTGATGGTTAAATACTCAAACCAGTCCTCACAAAATAGAAGTACAAGAACACACACATACACACACACACACACACACACACACACACACACACACACATACACACACACACACACGCTGAACCTCCATGGTCACAATCCTGATTAAGTCAGTGACGTTGAGGCTGTTTGACACTGGTCAGTAAAACACTACCGGGTATCTTACCTCTCTTTTTGTTTTGCTTTCTCTCCCTTTTCTCATCTCCCTCCTCCAGCTGCTTTGAGGCCATCAGACAGTGTTGTAACAGCGACAACTGGACCCACAAATGGAACGTCCTCAGCACTTTTAAGAAGTTGGTCTCAGCCAAAGCCCCCGAGTTCAGGGGCGACGAACAAAATGTCAGAAACTTCACACGTTCATCTAATACTGACAGACGTATCGTTAAAAATCATCTTAGTTTTAAACCGATGGACTTTAAGATATACCTTTACCTCGAAAGTAGTTGTCATCTTTAATTTTCCAGGAATCAGATGATTATGCTTTTTCACTACGTGTTTTTATATGTATGCTACCTTGTACTGAAATGTGTGTATTGGTACCTGTCTGTTTGTACAGGATGCCCATGAGTTCCTCATGTGTGTGCTGCAGCAGATGAGGTCTCTGTCCCCAATTCTGAGAGGCGTAGCAGAGAACATGGGCAGAATCTATACCTGCCCTGTTCAAACTCATCTCACCTTTCAGATGCAGAGCACCAGGACCTGCAAGGGGTAGGATCACACTGCCAAACACGACACAGACTGAAAGAGTGACTAAATCCCACACCATTCTAGTAGGTTTGCTGATGTCTGCAGGTTAAAAACCATATAAAGGGTTAAAAGGGTGGGTGAGGAGTGTGGGGAGGTGGGTCGAGGGTGTCTGGCTGGGGGAGGCGCTGAATTGGCTGGGAGAGCTTGGTCTGTTTCGTCCAGTGGGCCCGGGGACCACAGCCCCTGCCTGGAGCTGTGCCTGAGGAGGAAACGCCGAGGGCGGTCTGACAAGACATGGACACGGGGCAGGCTAAGCTAACGGCTAGTTCATGCAGACCGGTGGTTCCGACAGTTATCCTGGCTGGTGTTCCTTGGACAGTGATTTTTTTGTTTAGTATACGTATGTGTTAGTTTGGACATGTGTGTTCTTGTAGTTTTTGGATGTGTTTTTGTCTTTGTACTACTGTGGGCTGGGGGAAATGGCATTTCGTTTCATTTCATGTACACAAGTGCATGAAGTGAAATGACAAATAAAGTGTTCCTGATTTCTGAAAAGCATGCCAGGTTGGTCTTGGTACTCTGTGATGTAAGCTTAGCAGGATAAACACTGCTGCAGCTAATAACATTAATAATGGATCCATTTGATGTAGGTGTATCAGCACACCTATCAGCATTGATAGACAGGCAGACGTCTCTAACAGTCGTCAATAGTACTTTTAATGCTGGTTCATCCAACAGACTCATTATTAATGCTACTAGCTGCAGCTGTGTTTATCCTGCAACGGTTGCATCACAGAGTACCAAGACCAGCCTGGCATGCTTTTAACCTTTACATGTAGATACCTGTATCTATGTAGATTTACCTGTAGAGATCAGAAAACTCACTAATTAAGTCACTAGGATATCCTATCAGACTGCAACGTGTCTCCTATAGTCGCTAGTTTTGTTTTCTTGGTGGAGTTAAGTCTTGCAGGTGGCTATTTTGAGGTCAGTTTTTTTCCCCACATTGCACATTTGGTACATGGAAATGCAATGAGAGCAAGTTAGAAGTGAGAACTGAAGAGTACTCTTAAGTGTTTACAACTCTGAGATGAATTTTTTTGTCAATATTGTCTTTAATGTGATAATATAAAAGGGTTGTTTAGGCAGAGGCAGCACAGTGGCACAGTGGTGAGAGTGTTCGCCTCACAGCAAGAAGGTTCTGGGTTCGATCCCCGGGGTAGTCCAACCTTGGGGGTCGTCCTCTGTGTGGAGTTTGTATGTTCTCCCCGTGTCTGCATGGGTTTCCTCCCACAGTCCAAAGACATGTAGGTCAGGTGACTCGGCCATACTAAATTGGTATGTATGTGTGTGTGGGTGGGTGTTGGCCCTGTGTGATGGCCTGGCGGCTTGTCCAGGGTTCCCCCCCCGCTTTCCACTCAACGACTGCTGGGATAGGCTCCAGCATCCCCGCGACCTTGAGAGCAGGATAAGCGGTTTGGATAATGGATGGATAGATGTTTAGACAGACATATGTCATGTACTCATGACATCACGTGTTCAATATGACTGAAGATCTCAGCCAAATAACCTCAAATTACCCCCCCCCCAAATACACACACACACACACTCTGAATAAAAAGCAGCCTAGTCAGAAATGTTAACGTGAATCATCTATAGCCGCCCTCTGATCAGCTTTGCCTTAAGACTCTGATGCTTCTGCACAGTTCAGGATAATTCTTAAGTCCACTTGTGGTCAAAAATTAAAGTTTTAATCAGGATAGCTTTTCTCTTAACGTGTGATTGTTTTTTGTGGATGTCTTCTTCATAGATGTGGCATGCAGTCTATAAACCAGGAAGACTTTTCCAACCTGTCCCTGGACCTTGTGGCTGGATCCTCAGTCAGCCAATGTCTGCAGAGATACCTCACGGTGTGCCATCAGATATAAGTTCACTGTGTAAATTCAGCTGCACTTTTTCCAATTCCCGATGTGAACATTCAAAGTAAAACCTCCTGCATGCTCTCATATAGGAAACACAGGTGGAGTATCGCTGCCAGTGTGGAGCGCAGACATCTGGCCAAAAGTGGTCTTTCCAGACCCTGCCTAGGTTTGTAACACCACATCAGTCACGAATGGCGTGAATCTTGACTCCAGTTTTCAGTGATAACATTCGATGTGCCGTTTCTGCCACAGTTGGTCCATCTCTGAAGCCTCTCCTAACAACAGCATCTCTCCCCGTTCTCTCCACGTCCCTCTCTGCCTCTGTTTTCCACTCCACAACCCCTTTAATCTTAATCTGTTCTTCTTCCTATGTTCCAACTACTTCTCCTTCTCCCCATCTCCTCCTCTTCATCCCTCCCTCTCCTTCCTGCAGTGTATTGATTCTTCATCTGAAGCGCTTCACATTTACCCCAACCTGGAGCGTGATGAAGCTGCACAGGGAGGTAACCCTGTCCAGAGAGCTGAGGCTGGTCACTGGACCGTCGGGGGAAACCGCAAACCACGAACAAGTAAAGACGATATGAAATGGGGGCGGGGGCAAGTGTTTCTGTGCAGACTTGTACCCAAACTTTACGCCTGGATGCGTCAACATTTTAACAGTGATTATCAGTTTGTTTTGAAGGGTGAATGTGACTCTCGCCTCTTGTTTCAGAACCAAAATGCCGACCGACTGCTGAATCAAGAGGGGCCGACACTCCCTCCCGTCTGCCCTCCTTCTGCCACAGGTTTCAGACTAACTCTTCAACATTTAGGCTATGTGCTAATTTAGTGGAATGATGTACATTACACAGGCAATGGTGTGTACATTTGCACCTTTATCCCTGTAGTTGAATGAACCGAATAGATGTCAGAAAAGCTAAACTTGTAGAGAAGGTAAAACTGTTCAAAGGGATTCAACCTTAAATAACCAGAGGTGTCCGCTGCCTACCAACACGGGGATTGCCGGTTCGAATCCCCGTGTTACCTCCGGCATGGTCGGGTGTCCCTACAGACACAACTGGCCATGTCTGCGGGTGGGAAGCCAGATGTGGGTATGTGTCCTGATCGCTGCACTAGCGCCTCCTCTGGTCGGTCGGGGTGCTTGTTAAGGAGGGGGGAGGGGGAACTGGGGGGGAATAGCATGATCCTCTCACGTGCTACGTCCCCCTGGTGAAACTTCTCACTGTCAGGTGAAAAGAAGTGGCTGGCAACTCCACATGTATGGGAGGAGGCATGTGGTAGTCTGCAGCCCTCCCCGGATCGGCAGAGGGGGTGGAGCAGCGACCGTGACGGCTCGGGAAGAGAGGGGTAATTGGCCAAGTACAACTGGGGAGAAAAAGGGGGGGAAATCCCCCCCTAAAAAAAATACCCCCCCCTAAAAAAAATAACCAGGGGTGACCAGAAATGCAAATTGTTAACCTAACAGTTGAAATTAGAATATATTGACACTTGAAGCGTAGGGATGTGTATGTTCAGGAATATATAAATCTAATCAAAATACATTTTGAAACATTCCTAAACTCACTTGTTTTACCTGATGTCCGTTTGTCATCCAGTCACTGAGAGCGGCCAGCAGACAGAGGAAGAGAAGGGTTGCAGCAACGCTTTGGTAAGGACAGAGACAGAGAAAGATAGAAAGAATGAGACAGAACAAGAAAAACTGAATAGATTTGGCAGACTTGTTCTCCTGAGAGTTAGTTACCAAATATATCTAGAGGGAAAAAACGGATGTAGACAACAGACATCCTAAAGTGAAGATGCAGTAAACGTGTGCACTAGTAGCTAACCGCCATTTTGCTCTTCAGCAGACGTGTCAGTACGAGTTGGTCAGCGTCATCAGCCACATCGGCTTCTCAACCTACTCCGGTAAGACGGGCACACATTGTATTCAAAAGTATATACATGTTTGTATTGAGTATGTGTAAGTATTCAAGGTCAGGTAAATGATGTGGGTTGAGGTGAGTAGGTCTGCATAGTACTTCTAGCCTCTTTAGAAACCCCATTGAACAGGGTCTTCTTCTGCCCCAGGCCACTACATCAGTGAAGGGGTCTGTCCTTATGGACCGGCGGACCAGGGAGACCGGTGGCTTTCATACAACGATGATTTTGTGACCGAGACCACCGGTGCGTCTGTGTTTCGGCAGAGAAAGAAAACAGCGTACGTCCTGTTCTACGAAAAACAGGTAAGACCATGAAACTCTCAACAAAATAAAAATTGCCCACTATTTAGGGTTTTATTAGGGGTCCCAGCAGTGAAGCTGCTGGAACCCTGTTGTGTCTGTTAGGATTATTATTATTATTATTATGCCCTAAAAGTATCTTGCCTCGGGCATCTGGGTTGGCGTAGCAGTCTATTCCATTGCCTAAAAACACAGGGATCACCAGTTCGAATCCCCGTGTTACCTCCGGCTTGGTCGGCCGTTCCTACAGACACAACTGTATGTGTCTGCGGGTGAGAGGCCGGATATGGGTATGTGTCTTGGTCGCTACACTAGCACCTCCTCTGGTCGGTCAGGGCGCCTGTTCTGGGGGGATGGGGAACTTGGGGGACTAGCTTGATCCTCCCATGAGCTACGTCCCCCTGGTGAAACTCCTCAGTGTCAGGTGAAAAGAAGCGGCTGGCGACTCCACGTGAATCGGAGGAGACATGTGGTACTCTGCAGCCCTCCCTGGATTGGCAGAGGTGGTGGAGCAGCAACCGGGACGGCTCGGAAGAGTGGGGTAACTGGACAGGTACAACTGGGGAGAAAAACGGGTTAAAAAAGTGTCTGGGTCTCAGGAACCATAACAGCTGCAGTTCGCAACCTTGGCAGATAGATTGGATATCTCACCCTCTAGTCAGACAAAAAAAAAAAAAAAATACAGATTGGCCAGCTTGTGGCGCTCTAACAACTAACTTCATGTGTTGGCCTATAGCTTTTGAACCCCAAGTCTCAGAAACATTATTTTTGTCCTGGATTTGGTGGGTCCAGACGAATCTAAAGATAGATGCCACGCTCATATGAGCCCAGAAAGATTTTCCACCATTTTTAATTTTGTCCAAATCATTTTTTTTCCACTACTCCGCCTACAAATTTTGACCACTCGTCACCAAATTTGGTACAGAGCATCTCTGGACCAAGCTGGTAAAAGTTACATTTTTCAGATTATTGATATTTCATACGGTTTCAATTATACAAGCTGATCAATTTTTACCATAATAACTAATTCTCCTCCTGCGATGCAGCAAAACATCTCAACCTCAAAGCGAGCGCAAAAAACAAAAAAACAAAAAACAAAAACTCAAACTCAAAACTCATTCAGATTTGCTACAAACTTTCAAATGCTAATTTACACAGCTAGCAGGGGAGAGCGGGGGCAGTTGTGTGTAGATTGTGAGTAAATTAACGTGATGCTTGACAAGGTAAGGGTGTGCTGAAGCAGTCTTTTCTCCATTGTGAACTTTGTTTTGCAGTCAGTGTTGACGCAGGCAGCGATGCAGCAAACACAGAGAGAGGAGAAAAGGAAAGAGGAGAAAAAGAGGAGGAACAGAGAGATGAGAGAGGAGAAAAGGAAAGAGGGGGAAGAGAGAGAAGAGAATCAGAGAGAGGACAACCCATATATCTGGATTGGAAAATGACACCATTTTTTGTATATATTTTTATTAAAAAATTTGTAGTATCAACAAAAAAAAATATCTGTATGAAGGACGCAAATCAATTAATAAATCAATCAAAAAACGACGCCATTTCTATTTTTTTTCATACTGCCTTTCACTGTTTTTGCGATCCGTCAAGCTTCCATCATGGAATCCGCACTCATTCGTAATAGAAAACTCGTAAGAGAAAATATTAATGACAAAAAAAAGAAATCCAAGATCCATAATACAAGCTCGTGAGGCAAATTAAATCACATGGAAACCTATCTATTAAAAGATGCAGCTGCATTGTATTGGATGCCAATGAAAATTCAGCAAACAAAAGCCTGGCATGCACTTGCAGCTTTTCTACATGCTTATATAGGTGATTAAGTATAAAAAGCTTTACATTCTCTACGCCGCTCCCTGCCTGGTAAACAAACTGCAGTGGACCAAGTTTTCCATCCACAGTTCATTATTAATGATGTTAGCACGACTGGTCTAAAATAATTAAGTTGTCTGGGATTGGTGTTCTGTGGTACAGGTTTCACATTAGAAGCTTTCCAGATAGCAGGGATTTGGTTACAATCAAGTGACATCTGGAAGATATGGTGATGGACAGGTTGACAGATGAGATCAGGCAGGAGTCTCCGTAGACTATGATGTTTGCAGATGACATTGTGATCTGTAGTGAGAGTAGGGTGCAGGTTGAGGAGAGCCTGGAGAGGTGGAGGTATGCACTGGAGAGAAGAGGAATGAAAAGTCAGTAGGAGCAAGACAGAATACATATGTGTGAATGAGAGGGAGGACAGTGGAATGGTGAGGATGCAAGGAGAGAGGTGATGAAGGTGGATGAGATTAAATACTTGGGGTCAACTGTCCAAAGTAACGGGGAGTGTGGAAGAGAGGTGAAGAAGCAAGTGCAGGCAGGGTGGAGTGGGTGGAGAAGAGTGTCAGGAGTGATATGTGACAGAAGGGTACCAGCAAGAGTTAAAGGGAAGGTTTACAAGATGGTTGTAAATCCAGCTATGTGTTTTAGTTTGGAGACAGTGGCACTGATGAAAAGACAGGAGGTGGAGCTGGAGGTGGCAGAGTTGAAGATGCTAAGATTTTCACTGGGAGTGACGAAGAAGGACAGGATTAGGAACGATTATATTCGAGGGACCGCTCAAGTTGGACGGTTTGGAGACCAAGCAAGAGAGGCAAGATTGAGATGGTTTGGACATGTGAGGAGGAGAGATGCTGGGTATATTGGGAGAAGGATGCTGAATATGGAGCTGCCAGGGAAGAGGAGAAGAGGAAGGCCAAAGAGGAGGTTTATGGATGTGGTGAGGGAGGACAAGCAGGTGGCTGGTGCGACAGAGGAAGATGCAGAGGACAGGAAGAGATGGAAACGGATGATCCACTGTGGCGACTCCTAACGGGAACAGCCGAAAGTAGTAGTAGTAGTAGTAGTAGTATTGGCAGAACCAAGAGAAATGGAAAAAAAAACCCACTATAAACTCAAGCCCTATACATTCAAGCAATATTTTTCTTGAATTTCTCCGAGTGCAAGTCTGGTTTATTGCAGTTTACGTCGTATGTCTTCAACAACGAAACAGTGTGCCCTTTTTACGGTGCACTGGTGTTTAAACCGCTGCCTGCCATCGATGTCTTGAGGTTCTCATCCAGAAATTTTGACAATAGACCAACAGGCCACACCGTGGTGATGCCAGCTGTCGACAAAGGGTTTTACCATGTTCTTTCAAATCAGTGACTGATTACAAGGTCAGCGTATGTTTTTTTTTTCTTCTGTCATCGCCAGCACCCAAAAGCCATTTTAACAGCCCAGTAGATAAAATAACTACCCTTGTCTGAATCTGACTCCTTTAGAACACCATCCACCCATCTCCTGTCCATCCCTTCGATGTGTGCACACTACAAAAGCGTTTCTCCGTCGGTGAGGGCACATGCTTTTGTGATCGCCTTTGTTATCACACGTAGGACAGTAAATGAAAATACCAGCTCAGTTAGTGTCCATTTTGCTGTTTCACTGTGAATTTTTTACTCAATGTGCTGTGGTCTGCCTAGCAGCTGTTTCCCGGGATAAGGCCTAGGCGGCCCAAAGTGGGGCTCGCGGACTGCCCAAAGGTTCTAACTGGCCCGCCAGATGTTTCTAGTAAAAAAAGATAACAATAAGAAAATAAATTTCCCAAAGATTAGAAACATGCAGCAGCTTTTGGAAAGTACGGCAGTGACGCACGAAAGCTAAAGACCAGCAAGCCGCTAGCTAAACTTTGCTCACAGCAAGGCGCTCTCATCCAGCGCCTGACAGTCCAGGAGAGCGCGACACGGGCCAGCTCCAAAACTGCAGCACTGATTGCTAAAAGAGGACGTTTATTTGCCGCTGGGGAGTTTGTCTAACAGTGCCTCTCTTCCGCGGCCGAATCGATGTGTCCTTCTCAGGCAAGGTTGCTCTCCCAAATTGGCTTGTCACGGAATACGATGACACGCCGCATTGAAGACGCGTCTCAGGACATCGGCGAGCAAATTAAGGCAAAAGCTGTTGAATTTGCCGCCTTTTCAATTGCGTGTGATGAGAGCGCTGATATTTCAGATTCAGCGCCGCTTTCGGTGTTTTTGCGGGGAGTGGGTGCAAATTAAGGCAAAAGCTGTTGAATTTGCCGGCTTTTCAATTGCGTGTGATGAGAGCGCTGATATTTCAGATTCAGCGCCGCTTTCGGTGTTTTTGCGGGGAGTGGGTGGAAACTTCGACACAACACAAGAACCGGCTGGCCTCGAGACACTGAGCAGCACCATGGAAGTGGAGGATTTGTTTGCGGCTGTTGGGAGAATGCTGGAGAAGGACGGCTTGGCCTGGGAGAGAATGGCTGGGATTACAACGGATGGCGCCCCTGCCGTGGTTGGGAGAAAATCTGGCCTCGCCACCCTTGTATCCCAAAAGGTCGGTGAATGCGGAGCTGGGTGGCAAAATACCACTGCATCATACACCAAGAACAGTTTTGCGCCAAATCCATCGGGCTGAGAAATGTGACGCATGACGTTATTAAAATAGTCAACCACATACGCTCAAATGCCCTTTCACACCGCCAGTTCAAGGCTGTGTTAGAGGAGATGCATGCAAAGTACGGTGATGTGCTGTACCACCACGAGGTTAGGTGGCTGAGCCGCGGAAAAGTCCTGAAGAGATTTTTTTGGATCTGTGTCATGCAATCGGAGATCTTCTCGCCAGTAACGACATTGATACTCAAGTACCCTCGGATGAGAAATGGCTCTCTGACCTGGCTTTTCTGGTGGACATCGCAGACCTGCTCAGTGTGTTGAATGTTCAGCTTCAGGGAAGGGAGCAGATCATCACACGTCACGTCAAAGCCTTCAAGCTGAAACTTCAGCCACTCTGTTGACATCTGACAGCAGGTACACAAATATAGCTTGTACCTTTCATCGTTATAAAAATATAATGTACCTAATAATATATGTTTTATAATGTTCAGTTATATCAGTTCGGGCCATTTTTAATTCACAATACACCAGAGATACAGTTGTTTGAAAATTAGAATGATTATACAGTCTTTCAAACAAATGTATCTCTGATGTATTGTGAATTAAAAATTAGAGACAAAACATTTTGGTTTTGTCTCTTGTCCTAATTTGTATCTATCCTTTTAACAGTTATGAAACATGAATTACCTATGAGCTATGACACAACAAGGGTTCTTTAAATGTAATGCTAAGTTTTGGTAGGCTATTTATTTATATAAAATAGAATTTCTCAAAGTCACATCATGAATAAAGACAAATAGGGCTAAACCCCAATTATGAATAAACACAAAACAATATCAAATAACATCAATCATAGCCTGCCCCCCCCCCCCACACACACACTCACTCTGCCACCTATGGTCAACCCACTAGAAACTGTAGAGGCCACTTCACTTCGTCACACAAGTAAAATAAAAGAAACGTTTTCAGTACTCCCAGATCCAGGGAACATTTAGAGGGGGAAAGACGAGGGGAAACTGGGTGATGGCACCTGGCAGAGCGCAGAAAAACAGCAGCGAAGAAACAGCGGCGACAGTCAAGTAGCACGCCAACAGAAAACAGTTTTCCAAAGTAGTCCAACGGCGCTGTCCTCTCTTACCGTCACAAATCATCTGTCTCCTGAGTCAAATAAATCAGCTAAGCAACAAGTCCATACACTATTTGGTGGCGAACTAGCAATAGCATGTCTTAACCAATTCTTCAAAGCTGAGCTAACGGCTGCTATGCTAATACTAATCGTCATCATCATCATCAGTTCCGTAACCTATGGAGGTCGCAGGAGCACAGCTGATGCCTCAACAGGTTGAGTCATCATTGTGTTTCAGTAGGGGGGGGGAGTACCTGGTGGTCCCTATCTCCTCTCCAGGTATGGATGGCCGTTGGCTCACAGAGGAACTCATCCGCCCTTTGACAGGTTTTGTTTTTAGTGCTGCTGGGTGTCCACACACCCTCCTCACAACAGCCCAGGGGTTGAAGTGGGGGTGCCGGTTTAGTCGCCAGGGTGGGGATACCTGCAGTCAGTTTAGACTGAAGATGTCACTTAGCTGACACGTTTCTGTCAATAAACGCTGTGTCCCGATGAACTGATTCAACCTTCTTTGATGAACACAGCTGAATGTTCAGCTCCCATCTCCCCACAAAGTGCAGAGAACAGCCACGCTCTTCTCAGGGGTCTTGTTTCGATGAAACTGACCACGCTAGCAACATACTAGGTCAAAACCTCGTTTACGTCAGGGCTAATCTGTCTTGACGCTAGCGCTTCTCTGTGAATGGCACAGTGCCTCCGCTGCGCATTTGGCGAGACTCTCTTGACTAGTGCCTGCAAGCCCTTCGTTTTCCCTGCCATGGTCTGTGCTCCATCCGTGCAAACGCCCGCACTGTTCTCCCATTTCCGCCCATGTTCTGTCAGGAAACGGTCAAGAAGCCTCAAGAGCTCCTCAGTTCTCGCTCTACTTGGGACGCACTCGCAAAACAGCAAATCTTCACACAGTGACTGACGTGACGAAGCGAACATAAGCAATAAACAAGCGGTCTTTATCGCTGTCAGTAGCCTCGTCCCCTTGTGAGGCGAAATGTCTGTCTTTCAGCTTTTCAGTGAGTTGTTCTTCAAGCTCATTTGAAACGTTGCACATATACGTCTTGCAACTGTGTCATCGGACAGAGGGCCACTTGTCTCATCAAACATAGTTGAAACCATATCTAAAGCCGCGGGAAGTATGAGACCCTCTGCTGCTGCTGTGTGGTTTCTTGCACTGGGCGATTGTGTATGCGGCTTTGTATGATGCATTAGTGCTTTGCTGGTCACTGATGCAGCTTTTACGAAGCGATGTTCCTGCTGACGCTATGCACCAAGTTGTCTCCTAAAGAACTCGAGTGGCGTGACCGGGGTGTAATGTCTCTTAAGTGTCTTCTTAATTTGTCTGGTCTCCTACCGCCAGCTGCCAGTTTTCAGCCATAAAACGCACACTGGTCTCTCCTCATCTCCCACCACATTCACCGTGAACCCAAGAGCAGGACAGGCTTCGTCATATTTCCTTAGCTGGATTACCGTCAGCTAAGCACTTCTGCCTTGTTTGTCTCGGAAGCGTCTCCCGTCTTTCTTTTCGTCCCTGTCAAATATGTCTCCATTCTGTGAACCTACAGACTCTCTGTCGCGTGAAAGCACGTTTTGTTGATTGTTCTGCTGCCGTGAAAAAGATGCCGAAGTCAAAACAGTAATTCCGTACTACCCCCCCCCCCGGTCACACGCGTCCCCCCCTGTCATGCGTCTGTATCAAAATGTGTGGGAACATGTGCCACACACTTTGAGAAACGCTGCCCTAGACACTGAGAAGGCCTTTGATAAGGTCCCATGGCCTTATCCGTTTGACACTTTAAGGAACTTTCCAAACGCCAGAGTCAGAGTTAATGGGGTAATGTCTAACTTCTTTTTAAGATGGCAAAAGGTGCTAGACCAGCGGATCTGTTATCATTCATCATTCGTTCATTCGTCATTCATCATCAGCCGCTTCTCCGGGGTCGGGTCGAGGTGGCAGCAAGCTAAGTAGGGCACTCCAGACATCTCTCTCCTCAGCCCCGCCCTCCAGCTCCTCCTGGGGGATCCCAAGGCGTTCCCAGGCCAGATTGGACATGTAGTCCCTCCAGCGAGTTCTGGGTCTACCCCGGGGTCTCCTCCCAGTTGGACGTGCCCGGAAAACCTCCAAAGGAAGGCGCCCAGGAGGCATCCTAATTAGATGCCCGAAGCACCTCAACTGGCTCCTTTCGACGCGAAGGAGCAGCGGTTCTACTCCGAGCTCCCTCCAGATGTCCGAGCTCCTCACCCTATCTCTAAGGCTGAGCCCAGACACCCTACGGAGGAAACTCATTTCAGACTCTTGTATCCGCCATCTCACCCTTTTGCTCACTACCCAAAGCTCATGACCATAGGTGAGGGTTGGAACCAAGACTGACTGGTAAATTGAGAGCTTTGCCTTCTGGCTCAGCTCCCTCTTCACCACAACGCTCCAGTACAATGTCCACATTACTGCTGATGCTGCACCAACCCGCCTGTCAATCTCCTGCTCCATCCTACCCTCACTCGTGAACAAGACCCCACTCAAGTATCTCAATCAATGGGGATCTGTTATCCCCATTGATTTTTGCTCTATGTGTTCAACCACTGGCAGAACATATTACGTTAGAAGAGAAAATAAGCTATATATATATATATATATATATATATACATATATATATGTATATAATATATATATATATATATATATATATATATATATATATATATATATATAGGAAAAAACTAATACATTGCAGTACAAGCTTGTTTTGTGCATCATGCACTCAGCTGCCAATGTGTGTGTGTGTGTGTGTGTGTGTGTGTGTGTGTGTGTGTGTGTGTGTGTGTGTGTGTGTGTATAGCAGAAGAAAAATCATAAATTGTCATTGTACGCGGATGATAATTTATTTATTTATCCAAGGCTGAACAGTCAATTGAAGTGCTAATGAACGTAACACATACATGCATTCAGTTGGGATGTGGAAAGGATAAAATGTCCTGGGATAAATATAACAAAGAATGTGGACAACTTGTATGCAAATAACTTTGGAAAATCAATAATTCAATAAGTCAAGTTAAACAAGATTTAAATATATGGTCTATCATCACATTTTCCCTTTGGGAAAGAGTTGAAATTATACAGATGAATAAATTGCCAAGATTTTCATTTCTTTTCAAAGCACTACCATATTGTCTATGTGTTCAAATAATGTGATTCTATTATAATGACATTTTATGGAGTGGCAGGAAACAAAGAATAAAGATAATGAAGTGTCTTGAACCGCCAACAGAAACGGGCGGTCTAGATTTGCCAAGCCTGCAATTTAATATCAAGCAGCACAAATGAAAAAAAAACAAAACAAAAAAACAACTGTCAAATGTCTTGTATCTGGGATAGGAAGCCCAGATACACGATGGAGACAGACTGAATTAGATTGTAGAGACATACCACGAACTGTTCTGCCTTTTTATGAATATAAGAAATCATACATCAATAATCTAGACCAAAAAGAAAATGGGAGTCGCTACACTCAGGGGTTCGGAGAGAGGTCTTCAGAATCAAAAACTAAATGAAGCTTCTTTTTTTTTAATTGGACTTGATCCAGACCTCCCTCCTAGCCAAGTTGATGGGACTTGTAGAATGGAGCCTTCTAAAGGTTGGTGTAAATTTGGACAAAAGTTTGGGGGTAAAGAAATGAAATCTTTCGAGTGGCTGGCATCACAATATGGTCCACCCGATTCTCATTTATTCAGAGTCTTCCGGGGGAGAAGTTACCTGTTTAATCCCTCAGAAAAGACTTGTATTGAAAAAATAAACCCACCGATAGGACGTATGCTCAGGACCTATGGAGTCAAAACAGAATTCTTAGCTAAGGTGGTTAAAACAATACAAGCTTACCATCTAGATAAAGAAATTAGCATTGCTGTAAAAAATACATGGGAAAATGGACTCGTGCAATATAGCGATAGCTTATTGGGAATATTTGTGCAAAAACAACTAACTCAAACTACTGTAAAGAATATACATGGGGGAGTATAATTCGATATTTTGAGACACCCCAAATTCGAAGTAAAAACAAAGAAAATTGAACACGAAGACGTTGGGGAGGGTGCGGTGAGCGGACGGCAGACCACAGTCCAGTCGTGTAGTATTTTGCTCGTGTACAAGTGGCTTCTGGGAAAACTCTATTAGAGAACTGTCAGATATCTTCGGTGTTTCTCTAGAGAAAAACCCCACTCGTCCTACTCCCCGGAAAATACCAGGAGAGATCAAGAAGGGAGATTCTCACTTGCTCCTCATAATAAGGGTGGCAATAGTCAAACAAATCACAAGAAATTGGTTAAAAGACGACAACTTAATTAACTCCAAATGGAAGGGTCTTGTAAAAGAAATAGCCATCCATCATCCAAGCCGCTTATCCTGCTCTCAGGGTGGCGGGGATGCTGGAGCCTATCCCAGCAGTCGTCGGGCGGCAGGCGGGGAGACACCCTGGACAGGCCGCCAGACCATCACAAGGCCCACACACACACACATTAACACCTAGGGACAATTAAGTACGGCCAATTCACCTGACCTCCATGTGTTTGGACTGTGGGAGGAAACCCACGCGGACATGTGGAGAACATGCAAACTCCACACAGAGGACGACCCGGGACGACCCCCAATGTTGGACTACCCCGGGGCTCGAACCCAGGACCTTCTAGCTGTGAGACGACCGCGCTAACCTCTGCGCCCCCGTGCCGCCAGCTGTATCTTATGAGCTGATGTTTGTGTATAGAGTTATGTTATGTACTACTTTTTATTCCCCTTTTATCTGTGTTTTTATTCTCTGTAACTCCAGTAGTATGTTCTATCTTCTTCCTTCGGCTTGCTCCCCGTTTCTCAGGGGTCACCACAGCGGGTTATTCCCCTCCACAGCTTTCTGTCTGACGCAGTCCAACCCTCCTCACGTCCTCCTCCGTGTGGTCTCGCCATCTTATCCTCGGTCTTCTTGCCAGGTATTTCTTCTTTCCTACGTAGCCTATGCCTCCTCTCTGCCTGTACGTGTCCAAACCATCTCAGCCTTGTCTCTCTCCACTTCTCACCCATTCCCCTGATCTTGAACGTAGCTCCCACGTCTTCGTTTCTCTCCCGGTCTTTTCTAGTCACTCCCGAGGACCACCGCAGCATGTTCGTGTCTGCTGCCTGGAGGATCTAGCCCCCCTCCTGTCACTGCTTCCATGCTGCACAGCATGGCCGGGCCTGGCCATTGGTATGTATTGATTTGTATACTTTGCCCTTTCCCCCCAACGGCACTCTGTTGTCACAGAGTGCTCCAGCTGCCTTTCTCCACGAAGGACACCCAGATTGTGTCCTTTTCTTTTTTCTCTTCCTTTATAGTTTCTTATAATAGGGTGGCGCAGTGGTTAGCGTGGTCGCCTCACAGCGAGAAGGTCCTGGGTTGGAAGCCAGTGGCGGCTGGTGCAAAAACTTTTTTTTGGGGGGGGGGGCGCAATTCACCTTGGAGTAGCACACCTGACAGCTGCTTTAGTGTCCACACAGTCACAGAGTTATTAAGAAGGACAATGCAGCCTATGGATGTTATCAGGGTTGGTAGGCAGTGGGTGATTGACAGTCGAGACGAGGCGTGGTGGTGGGTGTGAACATGATTGACGGCCACGAGAACTGTCCAATCGCATTAGATCAAAAAACATTGAAACAATACCAATCCGCTGCCAATAAACAGGTGCATGAGCAACATAAAGCCGTTGGTTATGTAACAGAAAAGAGCAGTAAGAATTATCCATGAAGTGGCTCCAGGACAACACACAGACGGGCTGATTATTAAGTCAGGATTAGTGACACTTAAAGATTTAGTTGTGTTACAGACATTGTTAGTTATGTACAGGGCAAAAAGCAGAGTATTACCGGAAGATTTACAAAAATTATTTGTTTTTAGTTCAGAGGACGAGGACCATAGAAGGACATTTAATTTTACATGTCAGTATGCATATATTACTTTAAAGCAGATGTGTATTTCAGTATGTGGCATCAAACTGCGGAATTCTTTAGAGAGCGATCTGAAGGGTTGTATAAATATCTCTCAGTTCAAGAAAATGTATAAGGACAGAATAATTAGACAATAAGGAGTTGTCAGGTAATGGGTTTTCAGTTGATGGTGAATTATTGTGTATGGCTTTTTGGTTCCTTTTCATTTCCCATGTTGCTGTAAATATTAGTTGTTGAGTAACTGAGTGACAGACCATCCAGTCTGTTGTGTATTTATGTTGAGTAAGGGGCAGGCAAAGTGAGATTTTCTCCTCCCTGCTCCTTTTCAGTCAAGCAATGTGTAAATTGAGTTGTGTTTGATCAGGAATCGCTTGTTTCTTTCTGCAGCTGTGCATTGCCATGAGTGGAATACATAATAATGACATGAAATGAAAGTGGGAGTGTCTGGGGCAGCACAGAACTGCGCCCCTGGAGAATCTGAAGGAACCAATCAGACAGCAGCCTCAGGTCACCTGCTCGCCACAAGTTTGAGGGCTTACATGAGGTATGGTTTGGCCGGCGCCCCTCACCCAGGAAGTATATGTATTCAGACAGGAAGTATATGTATTCAGACGGGAAGTATATGTATTCAGACAGGAAGTACATGTATTCAGACAGGAAGTATATGTATTGAGACAGGAAGTATATGTATTCAGACAGGAAGTACATGTATTCAGACGGGAAGTATATGTATTCAGACAGGAAGTACATGTATTCAGACAGGAAGTACGTATATGTATTGAGACAGGAAGTATATGTATTCAGACAGGAAGTACATGTATTCAGACAGGAAATACATGTATTCAGACAGGAAGTATATGTATTCAGACAGGAAGTATATGTATTCAGACAGGAAGTACATGTATTCAGACAGAAACCAACCAAATACCATTTAAACCAGTATTTAATGCTGTTGACCGGCGCTCACAGACTGAAAAACACTTTGATCTCATAGTTATTTGCATTATACAACTAAATTATATTTAACATGTTTAAGTAGATTTTCATCTCTTGATGTTTGAAGGGGGAGGCGCCCAGCACCCTGTACTTGCCAGCAGCCACTGGTTCGAATCCCGGGGTAGTCCAACCTTGGGGGTCGTCCTGGGTCGTCCGCTGTGTGGAGTTTGCATGTTCTCCCAGTGTCTGTGTGGGTTTCCTCCCACAGTCCAAAGACATGTAGGTCAGGTGGATCAGCCGCACTAAAAATTGTCCCCAGGTGTGTGTGTGTGTGTGTGTGTGTGTGTGTGTGTGTGTGTGTGTGTGTGTGTGTGTGTGTGTGTGTGTGTGTGTGTGTGTGTGTGTGCCCTGTGATGGACTGGTGGCCTGTCCAGGGTGTCTCCCCGCCTGCCGCCCAGTGACTGCTGGGATAAGCTCCAGTGTCCTGCAACCCCGGTTGGGATATGCGGCTGGATGGGGTGGGGGGTGGGGGGTGGTTAACGGCGAAAAATCCCATGAAACCGGCGTGACGGCGTGACATAAAACCAGCTGAGGCGGAAACCGTTGATGTTTATAGTTTGCATGTTGGATTCCAGCGCCTCTGGAAGGAGGGAGGAGACCTCGCAGCGCCGGCAGAGGAGGGGGTAGCGCCGAGGGGTCGTGAGTGACACGCCAACAAGTGGGACCGGTAACAGGAGTTGTGTTGTGACGCTGAGACCTTCTCACTGATCCTTCCCTCCCCTTGTCTCACTGAGACAACCGGCTCCCCATCCAAGCAGAGAAACCTGGCCTTGGTTTTGTTTAGTCCAGCCATTAGCCAAACCGCTTATCCTGCTCTCGGGGTCGTGGGATGCTGCAGCCTATCCCAGCAGTCGTTGGCTGCCAGGCGGGGAGACACCCTGGACAGGCCGCCAGGCCATCACACACACACACACACACACCTAGGGACAATTTAGTGAGGCCGAGTCACCTGACCTACATGTCTTTGGACTGTGGGAGGAAACCGGAGCACCCGGAGGAAACCCACACAGACACGGGGGGGGGGCGGGCAACAGTATGGCGTCACAAAATCTCCTTCTGTGGTCACCTATCCACTACACTTCACTAATAGGCATCGATGATAGCCTTTGGAAACAGGCCTCTAACCCGTCTCCCACTGTTGCCTAGCAACGTGAGCCGACTCGTTTTGCAGTCGGCGAAAAAACGTCCTCTGGAGGGTCCACAGCCCGACGGTGAGGGCGGGGATCAGGGGCACTTCCTCCTGCAGGTGCGACGCCGATGGACGGAGCTCCATCTCTGTGGCTTTCCTCGACAGCTGACCAGCAGCCAACCAGCAGAGACGAACGTTACGGCGAGGAGGCGAAGCTCTCGGGTCCTTCTGACAAATGACCCCCTCCCCGGTAAATCTCACCGTCCCCCACGGCTCCGCCAAAAGGGGGATTATCCCATTTCCGTTGGCGTCTTGATAATGATATATAAACACTGAAGTTATTCGTGGCGTCATCATTTTCTGCCCCCCCCCCCCGAGCTTCATCAACTCAAACTAAGTGGCAGTTACCACAACAGCTGAGGCTGTCAAGTCATGCGTGTTTGGGGGGGTGGAGGGGGTGGGTGGGAGTAGAGGGGGGGCAAATCGAATGCCCAAATCAAATAAAACCATTTGGAAAACAAACATAAACTGATAAACTGAAGTCACTACAGAGGGGTGTCCTTGATAATCAGTAGAGGGCGCTATATCCCCACTGTAAATATTTGGCATCTTCTTTCTAAATCTTTTATGTGGCGCGTGTGTGTGAGGGA